>NC_057810.1:149091055-149391055 GCF_018294505.1 Triticum aestivum
GATCATCACATTTTTATTTACTTACAACTCAATATTACAACTCGATACTACAATAATGATATGACTCTATATGAATGCCTCCGGTGGTGTACCGAGATATGCAATGATCTAGCGTAGCAATGACATAAAAAACGGACAAGCCATGAAAACATCATGCTAGCTATCTTACGATCATGCAAGGTAATATGAAATGAATGCTCAAGTCATGTATATGATGATGATGGAAGTTGCATGGCAATATATCTCAGAATGGGTATGGAAATGCCATGATAGGTAGGTATGGTGGCTGTTTTGAGGAAGATATAAGGAGGCTTATGCCTGATAGAGCGTATCATATCACGGGGTTTGTATGCACCGGCGAAGTTTGCACCAACTCTCGAGGTGAGAAAGGGCAATGCACGGTACCGAAGAGGCTAGCAATGATGGAAAGGTAAAAGTGCGTATAATCCATGAACTCACATTAGTCATAAAGAACTCATATACTTATTGCAAAAGTGTATTAGACCTCGAAGCAAAGTACTACTACGCATGCCCCTAGGGGATAGATTGGTAGGAAAAGACCATCGCTCATCCCCGACCGCCACTCATAAGGAAGACAATCAAAGAAACACCCCATGCTTCAAATTTGTCACACAATGGTTACCATACGTGCATGCTACGGGACTTGCAAACCTCAACAAAAGTGTCTCTACAATCCACAACCACCCACTTGCATGACTCTAATATCACCATCGTTATATCGCAAAACTATTGCAAGGAATCAAACATACCATATTCAGCGATCTACAAGTTTATCTAGGATTATATGACTAACCATGTGAATGACAAATTCCTGTCATCTCTCTAAATTGATGTAAGTGAACCAAGAGAGTTTAATTCTTTCTAAAAAATATATGCCGACGCTCTAACAAATATAAGTGAAGCAAAAGAGCATTCTACAAATGGCGGTTGTCTATGTGAAGAGAAACAGGCAATCCAAACTTCAAATGATATAAGTGAAGCACATGAAGCATTCTATAAAGCCATACTCAAAAATTTAAGTGAAGTGCAATGAGCATTCTATAAATCAACCAAGGACTATCTCATACCAGCATGGTGCATAAAAGAAAAGTGAAAACTAAATGCAAAAGACGCTCCAAGATTCGCACATATCACATGAACAAAACGAATTCGAAAACATACCGATACTTGTTGAAGAAAGAGGGGATGACTTCCGGGGCATCCCCAAGGTTAGACGCTTGAGTATCCTTGAATAATTACTTGGGGTGCCTTGGGCATCCCCAAGCTTGAGCTCTTGCCTGTCTTCCTTTTCCTCATATCGAGACCTCCTCGATTAGACACTTCATCCACACAAAACATCAACAGAAAACTCGATAAGATCCGTTAGTATAATAAAGCAAATCACCACTCTAAGTACTGTTGCAAACCAATTCATATTTTGTTTTTGCATTGTGTCTACTGTAATATAGCTTCTCCATGGCTTAATCCACTAATATAAATTGATAGATTCATCAAAACAAGTAAACTATGCATCAAAAACAGAATCTGTCAAAAACAGAACAGTCTGTAGCAATATGAACATTCACCATACTTCTGGTACCCCAAAACTTCTACCAAAATTAGGAAAAATAAAAAATTTGTTCAGAAAGACAGTGCAAAAGGAATCAGAACCATTTAACATTCCACTTAAAAATGTAAAATTGCGCACTACAGCCAAAGTTTCTGTCCTGCACCGTACAAACCAACAAGCATTATAAACATCCTAAAGGCAAACCTTGCCACATTATTTTTATAATACAATGGAATTGTACAAGGGGATAATTATTTTTGATAAAAGTTTCTGTAATCAAGATTCACAGAGTTTCTGTGAGCATGAACAAAGTTCAAGGCTAGCTCCCACTTCAACAATGCTTGTCTTTCTCACTTTCACTTTCCTTTTTGAAAAGTTTTTAGGTTCCCCTCTTTATTTATTTTTGTTTTTAGACTATATAAAAGCACTCAAGAGAAATAAATGACTCTCTAAAACTTCCAGGTTGTCTCCCTGGCAGCGCTTTCTTTAAAGCCATTAAGCTAGGCATATAGTGCTCAAGTAATGAATCCACCCGGATCCCAAGGTATATCAAAGCCGATTTTAGTTAACAATGATTTGTAATTTAGTAGTGAGCACAAAGTAACATATATCATGTAATGACGAAGTCTAACCCTCTTCCTATGCATCGGCATGTCATAAAAGAACAACTCATGCACACATAGTAAAGGCCAATGCATAGTATAAGCAGATTCTTGCAATTCTATCATATTGGAAACATAGAGAGGTGGAGATATAGTTCCTCTCTCATAATTGCTGCAAGTAGGAGCAGCAAGCACATGCATATTATATCTATCAGAATTATCATGTGCAACGGTAAAAGGCAACCCATCATTATATTCCTTAATAAGCACAAACTTCTCCGATATAGTGTAGTTTGGAGATTTCAAAAAGATAATAGGACTATCATGCGTGGGTGCAATAGCAACAATTTCATGTTTAACATAAGGAACTATAGCAAGTTCATCTCCATAAGCATAATTCATATTGGCATCTTGGCCACAAGCATAGCAAGCATCATCAAAAAGGGATATTTCAAGAGAATCAACGGGATCATAGCAATCATCATAGCAATCATCCTTCGGTAAGAACGAAGGGGAATTAAACAATGTATGAGTTGAAGAGTTACTCTCATTAGAAGGTGGGCACGGGTGATCAATTCGCTCTTCCTCCTTTTGTTCTTTGCTCTCCTCATCATCGTTTTCATCCAATGAGCTCACAGTTTCATCAATTTCTTCTTCCATAGCTTCCTGCAAAATATTAGTGTCTTCTTGGACAGCGGAGACTTTCTCAATAAATGCATTAATATTGTAATTGTATTCATAATTTTAATAGCAATATCTAAGAATAGCTATATTTTATGGTCTATAAACTGAATCATCAAAATCGTCAAACGCTTTAAACATAGATTCAATCTCATAAGCACCCATAAAAGCAACAAATTCTTCTATTTGTTCCACATCATAGTAATCATATCTACCCTTAGAATAAGAAGCTAAGGTTTCATTATCATTGAATTTGCATGAAAAGGGAAGGTGTGGAGCCTTCATCCTAGAGCAACAAGTATAATCATGTATCAAGCATAACTGACGAGCATACCAACGCAACATAGAAATTTGATCCCATAATAGTTTCCCTTTTTGTGTCAAGCGATAACCCCTAAAGTATTCGTGTTGATCCAATGTGTCTCCCATAATAAAGTATTCAAGGGATTTTCTCAGGATTATTAAAGTAGTACATAATTTCTTTCACATAACGAGCATCGAGGGTTTTAGGAGGTTCCCCATCTCCATGAGTAGCATCTACACCTAATTTTTTTTTGGTATTTCATGTTCCATATCCATAACTAAAGATAGAAAACAACTAAGAACAGCAAATAAAAATTACTTAGTGATAAAGCAAACAAACAAACATGAGAATATTCACCCCACGCTATGACTCCCCGGCAACGGTGCCAGAAAAAGGTCTTGATGACCCGCAAGTATACGGGATCAATTGTAGCCTCTTTCGATAAGTAAGAGTGTCGAACCCAACGAGGAGCTAAAGGTAGAACAAATATTCCCTCAAGTTCTATCGACCACCGATACAACTCTACGCATGCTTGACGTTCGCTTTACCTGGAACAAGTATGAAACTAGAAGTACTTCATAGGTGTGATAGGATAGGTTTGCAAGATAATAAAGAACACGTAAATAAAAAGTAGGGGCTGTTTAGATAAAGAAGCAATAAAGTAAATATAGCGAGTGTGGAAAAGTGGTGGTAGGAGTTGTGAAATTGTCCCTAAGCAATTGACTACTTTACTAGACCGGTAATCACTATTGCAATTCTATTTGAGGGAGAGGCATAAGCTAACATACTTTCTCTTCTTGGATCATATGCACTTATGATTGGAACTCTAGCAAGCATCCGCGACTACTAAAGATCATTAAGGTAAAACCCAACCATAGCATTAAAGTATCAAGTCCCCTTTATCCCATACGCAAACAACCTACTTACAAGGGTCTGTGCTTCTGTCACTCACGCCACCCACCATAAGCAAATCATGAACATATTGCAAACCCTATAGCGGGAATCCCTCACGCTTGCGCGACACGGAGGGCACAATAGGACAACACCAATAATAAAACATGCAACTCAAACCAATCATAGCAATTCATCAATTACTGATAGGACAACGAAAATCTACTCAGACATCATAGGATGGCAACACGTCATTGGATAATAATATGAAGCATAAAGCACCATGTTCAAGTAGAGGGTACAGCGGGTTGCGGGAGAGTGGACCGCTGAATATAGATGGGGGAAGGTGATGGAGATGTTGGTGAAGATCGCGGTGATGATGATGGCCCCCGGTGGTGTTCCGGCGCCACCGGAAGCAAGGGGAGAGGGCCCGCTTCTTCTTCTTCTTCCTTGACCTTCTCCCTAGATGGGAGAAGGGTTTCCCCTCTGGTCTTTGGCTCCCATGGCGTGGAGGGGTGAGAGCCCCTCCGAGATTAGATCTATCTCTCGGTCTCTCTCTGTTTCTGCGTTCCCAGATCCTTCCCCTTCACCGTTTCATTTATATCCGGAGATCCGTAACTCCGATTGGGGTGAATCTTTCGCCCAGATTTTTCTCATAAAATTAGCTTTCTTGCGGCAAAAGAAGAGTGTCAACCATCCTACAGGTGGCCCACGAGAGTGCCAGGCGCGCCCAGGGGGGAGGGCGCACCCCCCTGTCTCGGGGCCACCTCGGGCACCGTTTCACGTTGATTCTTCCTCCGGAAAATCCCAAATATTCGAAAATAATTCTCCATCCGTTTTTATCCCGTTTGGATTCCATTTGATATTGGGTTTCTGCGAAACATAAAACATGCAACAAACAGGAACTGGCACTTGGCACTGGATCAATATGTTAGTCCCAAAAATAGTATAAAAAGTTGCCAAAAGTATATGAAAGTTGAAGAATATTGGCATGGAACAATCAAAAGTTATAGATACGATGGAGACGTATCATGATGTTATGTGAATGTCGACTACATGACACTTCACCATTATTTGGGCCTAGAGGAAGGCATTGGGAAGTAATAAGTAGATGATGGTTTGCTAGAATGACAGAAGCTTAAAACCTAGTTTATGCATTGCTTCGTAAGGGGTTGATTTGGATCCACATGTTTCGTGCTATGGTTAGGTTTACCTTAATACTTATTTTGTAGTTGCGGATGCTTGCAACAGGGGTTAATCATAAGTGGGATGCTTGTCCAAGAAAGGGCAGTACCCAAGCACCGGTCCACCCACATATCAAATTATCAAAGTAACGAACGCGAATCATATGAGCGTGATGAAAACTAGCTTGACGATAATTCCCATGTGTCCTCGGGAGCGCTTTTCTCTATATAAGAACTTATCCAGGCTTGTCCTTTGCTACAAAAAGGATTGGTCCACCTTCCTGCACTTTATTTACTTTTGTTGCTTGTTACCCGTTACGAATTACCTTATCACAAAACTATCTGTTACCGATAATTTCAGTGCTTGCAGAGAATACCTTACTGAAAACTGCTTGTCATTTCCTTCTGCTCCTCGTTGGGTTCGACACTCTTACTTATTGAAAGTACTACGATAGATCCCCTACACTTGTGGGTCATCAAGACTCTTTTCTGGAGCCGTTGCCGGGGAGTGAAGCGCGTTTGGTAAGGAAAAATTTATATGGTGTGCTGAAATTTACTATCACTTGTTACTATGGAACATAATCCTTTGAGGGGCTTGTTCGGGGTATCTTCACCCCGACCAGTAGAGCAAAGAGTTGCTCCTCAACCTACTGGACCTACTGAAAATGTTTACTTTGAAATTCCTTTGGGTATGATAGAGAAACTACTAGCTAATCCCTTTACAGGAGATGGAACATTGCATCCTGATTTGCACCTAATCTATGTGGATGAAGTTTGTGGATTATTTAAGCTTGCAGGTATGCCCGAAGATGTTATCAATAAGAAGGTATTCCCTTTATCTTTGAAGGGAGAGGCATTGACATGGTTAATGCTATGTGATGATATGGGATCATGGAACTACAACAGATTGAAATTGGAATTTCATCAGAAGTTTTATCATATGCATCTTGTTCATCGTGATCGTAATTATATATATAATTTTTGGCCTCGTGAAGGAGAAAGCATCGCTCAAGCTTAGGGGAGGCTTAAGTCAATGTTATATTCATGCCCCAACCATGAGCTCTCAAGAGAAATTATTATTCAAAAAAATTATGCTCGGCTTTCTCTCAACAATCGCTCCATGCTCGATACTTCTTGTACTGGTTCTTTTATGGTGAAGACTATTGAATTCAGATGGGATTTATTGGAAAGAATTAAATGCAACTCTAAAGATTGGGATCTCGACGAAGGTAAGGAGTCAGGTATGACACCTAAGTTTGATTGTGTTAAATCTTTTATGGATACCGATGCTTTCCGTGAATTTAGCACTAAATATGGACTTGACTCTGAGATAGTAGCTTCTTTCTGTGAATCATTTGCTACTCATGTTGACCTCCCTAAGGAGAAGTGGTTTAAATATAATCCTCCCACTAAAGTAAAATTAGTTGCACCTATTAAGTTGAAGAAAAGACTATCACTTATGATGACCCTATTGTTCCTACTACCTATATTGAGAAACCACCTTTCCCTATTAGGATAAAGGATCATGCTAAAGCTTCAACTGTGGTTCGTAAGAGTAATACTAGAACACCTACACCACCTGAGCAAATTAAAGTTGAACCTAGTATTGCTATGGTCAAAGATCTCTTGGCTGATAATATTGATGGGCATGTTATTTATTTCTGTGATGAAGCTGCTAGAATTGCTAAACCTGATACTAAAAATAAACATAGACCTGTTGTAGGCATGCCTGTTATTTCTGTTAAAATAGGAGATCATTGTTATCATGGCTTATGTGATATGGGTGCTAGTGCCAGTGCAATACCTCATTCCTTATACAAAGAAATTATGCATGATATTTCACTTGCTGAGATAGAAGAAATCGGTGTTACAATTAAGCTTGCCAATAGAGATACTATTTCACCAGTTGGGATTGTTAGAGATGCTGAAGTCTTGTGTGGGAAAGTTAAATACCCTGCTGATTTTCTTGTTCTTGGTTCCCCACAAGATGATTTTTGTACCATTATATTTGGTAGACCCTTCTTGAATACTGTTAATGCTAAGATAGACTACAAAAAGGATGTTGTTACTATTGGTTTGGGAGATATGTCTCATGAGTTTAATTTTGCTAAATTTCGTAGACAACCCCATGATAAAGAATTGCCTAGTAAGGATGAAATTATTGGTCTTGCTTCTATTGCCGTGCCTCCTAATGATCCTTTAGAACAATAGTTGCTAGACCATGAAAATGATATGTTTATGAATGAAAGAAGGGAGATAGATGAAGTATCCTTTAAACAGGGACCTATTTTGAAACACAACTTGCATGTTGAAATTCTAGGGGATCCTCCACCACCCAAGGGTGATCCTGTGTTTGATCTTAAACCAAATGTGTTTGTCTTGATGAAAAGAAGATATATCTTGTTATTATTAGTGCTAACCTTTCAGAGCAGGAAGAGGAGAAATTATTGAAAACTCTGACGAAGCATCATGCTGCTATTGGATATACCCTTGATGATCTTAAAGGCATTAGTCCCACTCTATGCCAACACAAGATAAAACTGGAGAAAGACGCTAAACCAGTTGTTGATCACCAACGACGGTTAAATCCCAAGATGAAAGAAGTGGTAAGAAAAGAAATACTAAAGCTTGTGGAGGAAGATATAATTTATCTCGTTGTTGATAGTCAGTGGGTAAGTCTTGTCCATTGTGTCCCTAAGAAGGGAGGTATTACTGTTGTTACTAATGATAAAGATGAATTGATCCAACAAAGAATTGTTACAGGTTATAGGATGGTAATTGATTTCCGCAAATTAAATAAAGCTACTAAAAAGGATAATTACCCTCTGCCTTTTATTGATCAAATGCTAGAAACATTATCCAAACATACACATTTTTTCTTTCTAGATGGTTACGCTGGTTTCTCTCAAATACCTGTGTCAAAAGAGGATCAAGAAAATACCACTTTTACTTGCCCTTTCGGTACTTTTTCTTATAGACGTATGCCTTTTAGTTTATGTAAGGCACCTGCTACCTTTCAAAGATGCATGATGGCTATATTCTCTGACTTTTGTGAAAAGATTGTTGAGGATTTCATGGATGATTTCTCCATTTATCGATCTTCTTTTGATGATTGCTTGAGCAACCTTGATCGAGTTTTGCAGAGATGCGAAGATACTAGTCTTGTCTTGAATTGGGAAAAGTGCCACTTTATGGTTAATGAAGGCATTGTCTTGGGGCATAAAATTTCTGAAAGAGGTATTGAAGTTGATAAAGCTAAAGTTGATGCGATTGAAAAGATGTCGTGTCCCAAGGACATTAAAGGTATAAGAAGTTTCCTTGGTCATGTCGGTTTTTATAGGAGGTTCATTAAGGACTTGTCTAAAATTTCTAGGCCTCTGACTAATCTCTTCAAAAAGATATTCCTTTTGTTTTCGATGATGATTGTGTAGAAGCATTTGAAATACTTAAGAAAGCTTTGATTTCTGCATGTATTGTTCAGCCACCTGATTGGAATTTACCTTTTGAAATTATGTGTGATGATAGTGATTATGTTGTAGGTGCTGTTCTAGGACAAATAGTTGATAAGAAACTAAATGTTATTCAATATGCTAGTAAAACTCTAGACAGCGCCCAGAGAAATTATGCTACTACTGAAAAAGAATTTTTAGCAGTTGTATTTGCTTCTAATAAGTTCATACCTTATATTGTTGATTCTAAAGTAACTGTTCACACTGATCATGCTGCTATTAATTATCTTACGGAAAAGAAAGATGCTAAACCTAGACTTATCATATGTGTTCTCTTATTACAAGAATTTGATTTGCATATTATTGATAGAAAGGGAGCTGAGAACCCCGTTGCAGACAACTTGTCGAGGTTAGAGAATGTTCTTGATGACCCACTACCTATTGATGATAGCTTCCCTAATGAACAATTAGCTCTCATAAATGCTTCTCATACTGCTCCATGGTATGCTGATTATGCTAATTACATTGTTGCTAAATTCATACCACCTAGTTTCACATACCAGCAAAAGAAAAAGGTTTTCTATGATTTACGACATTACTTCTAGGATGACCCACACCTTTTTAAAGGAGTAGATGGTGTTATTAGGCGTTGTGTACCTGAGCATGAACAGGAACAGATCCTACGCAAGTGTCACTCCGAGGCATATGGAGGACACCACGCTGGAGATAGAACTGCACATAAGGTATTGCAATCCAGTTTTTATTGGACTACTCTCTTCAAAGATGCCCGTATGTTTGTCTTGTCTTGTGATGAATGTCAAAGAATTGGTAATATTAGTAGACGTCAAGAAATGCCTATGAATTATTCTCTTGTTATTGAACCATTTGATGTTTGGGGCTTTGATTATATGGGACCGTTTCCTCCCTCTAATGGGTATACATATATTTTAGGATCTGTTGATTATGTTACTAAGTGGGTAGAAGCTATTCCAACTAGTAGTGTTGATCATAACACCTCTATTAAGATGCTTAAAGAATTTATTTTTCCGAGGTTTGGATTCCCTAGATACCTAAGTGGTTCACATTTTATTCATGGTGCTTTTCGTAAAATGCTTGCTAAGCATGATGTTAATCATAGAATTGCATCTCCATACCACCCACAGTCTAGTGGCCAAGTAGAACTGAGTAACAGAGAGCTTAAATTGATTTTGCAAAAGACTGTTAATAGATCTAGAAAGAATTGGTCCAAGAAACTTGATGATGCATTATGGGCTTATAGAACTGCATATAAAAATCCTATGGGTATATCTCCATATAAAATGGTTTATGGAAAAGCATGTCACTTACCTCTCGAACTAGAACATAAGGCATATTGGGCCATTAAAGAGATCAATTATGATTTCAAACTTGCTAGTGAAAAGAGGTTATTTGACATTAGCTCACTTGATGAATGGAGAACTCAAGCCTATGAGAATGCCAAACTGTTTAAAGAAAAAGTTAAAAGATGTCATGACAAAAGGATACAAAAGCGTGAGTTTAATGTAGGTGATTATGTGTTGCTATTCAACTCTCATTTTTAAGATTTTTTGCAGGAAACTTCTCTCTAAATGGGAAGGGCCTTACATTATCGTGGAGGTCTATCGTTTTGGTGCCATACAAATCAACAAATTCGAAGGCACCAATCCGAAGGTGGTGAACGGTCAAAGGATCAAACATTATATCTCAGGTAATCCTATAAATGTTGAAACTAATGTTGTTGAAACTGTAACCCTGGAGGAATACATAAGGGACACTTTCCAGAACGTTCAGACTCCGAAAAGGAATAGGTATGTGGTACGTAAGTAAACCGACTCCAAAACAGTTCTAATAGCAACTTTTCTCTGTTTTAGAATATTTAAGAAAATAGGAAAATAAGAAGTAGTCCGAGAAGGACACGAGGCGTCCATGAGGGTGGAGGGCGCGCCCTACCCCCTGGGCACACCCCCTGCCTCGTGGGCACCTCGTGTGCTCTTCGGACTCCGTTTTCTTGCACGATACTTCTTTTGGTCGGTAAAATTTATTATATAATCTCCCGAAGGTTTTGACCACCGTATCATGCAAATATATTATGTCTTTGTTTTGAGCAATTTTCTGCTAGAGTTGTCAGGGCCAGGCAGCATGTCATCACCCTCCTCCAACAATGAAGGCAACGATGCTTGGCTAATGAAGATAGAGCTGAAGAGAGAAGAACCCGGGGAGATCGGCAGGGATGATGGGATCAAGAAGGTCATGGAGGACCAAGCTCCGGCAACAGCAGAGGAAGATTGTCGGTGTCAAAACCGGCGGATCTCGGGTAGGGGGTCCCGAACTGTGCGTCTAGGCGGATGGTAACAGGAGATAAGGGACACGATGTTTTACCCAGGTTTGGACCCTCTTGATGGAGGTAAAACCCTACGTCCTGCTTGATTAATATTGATGATGTGGGTATTACAAGAGTAGATCTACCACGAGATCAAGGAGGCTAAACCCTAGAAGCTA
Source organism: Triticum aestivum (assembly GCF_018294505.1). Taxonomy (NCBI): domain Eukaryota; kingdom Viridiplantae; phylum Streptophyta; class Magnoliopsida; order Poales; family Poaceae; genus Triticum; species Triticum aestivum. Next base: position 149,102,254 of record NC_057810.1, read on the forward strand.
GCCTATGGTATGATTGTTGTTATGTCCTACGGACTAAAACCATCCGGTTTATATAGACACCGGAGAGGGCTAGGGTTACACAGAGTCGGTTACAATGGTAGGAGATCTACATATCTGTATCGCCAAGCTTGCCTTCCACGCCAAGGGAAGTCCCATCCGGACACGGGACGAAGTCTTCAATCTTGTATCTTCATAGTCTTGGAGTCCGGCCGATGATGATAGTTTGGCTATCCGGACACCCCATATTCCAGGACTCCCTCAGTAGCCCCTGAACCAGGCTTCAATGACGACGAGTCCGGCGCGCATATTGTCTTCGGCATTGCAAGGCGGGTTCCTCCTCCAAATAATTTATAGAAGATTGTGAACACCAGGACAGTGTCCGGCTCTGCAAAATAAATTCAACATTCCACCGTAGAGAGAATAATATTTACACAAGTTCAATCTGCTGACGTATTTCGTGGCGTGACGTCATACCACAACCAAGCCTTTAATTGAATTGTTTTTATTATACCACCTCAGCGCGTTTAGCGAAGCGGTTTCCTTGGCACGTCTTGTCGAAGCAGAGATCGTGTTCCCCTTATCCCGGGATTCTCATCAATACGGACATGGGTAACCCAACCGCGCACGTTGCCACGCCCCCTCCATCGAAGGCGAGTTCCAAACGGTCACGGGGACGGCTCTTGGTATTCTCCCTCTTTATAATGAGACCAAGGCCCGTTCCTTTTCTTCAATCCTCAATCGAATCCTCCCCTCACCCCGAGTTCCAACACCCAGGGCTCCAGATTCGGGCACTTCGGACCTTTGACAATGTCCATCTCCGACCTACAGGGCCGGTGGATGCCCTCCTCCGTCATGGAAGAGGACGTGCTAAAGCTGAGAGATGCCAGGTACTTAACCTATGAGATTTCGCATAGGTTGCCTGCCCAAGGGCAAGTCATTCCTACTCCTGAGCCTGGCGAGAGTGTCGTGTTCGTGCCTCACCTCCGTCGGGGTTTAGGCTTCCCGATGGAACCCTTCGTGAGGGGGCTCCTGTTTTACTATGGGCTGGAATTCCACGACCTGGCTCCGGAGTCTATCCTCCATATCTCATCATTTATTGTCGTCTGCGAAGCCTTCCTCCGCACTACCCCTCACTTTGGTTTGTGGCTCAAAACCTTCAATGTGGAGCCGAAGATGATTGAGGGGCGTCAGGCAGAGTGCGGCGGGGCGGTTATAAGCAAGAGGGCCGATGCTCCATGGCCCAAGGGCTCTTTTCAGGAGTAGCTCGGCTTGTGGCAACAGGAGTGGTTCTATATCACCGCTCCCAGGGGCAGCAGGCAGAGGCCGATGCCCGCCTTTCGCCCGGGCCCTCCACAATGGCTGAATTGTGGGTCAACAAAGGGTTCGACTGGGGTCCGTCCAAGGACGTACCCCTATTGTGGGGCCAGATTCGAGACCTCCAAGCGAGGGAGATCAATCTGGTCGTAGTGACGCAGGTTATGCTGATTCGGCGTCTTCTGCCCTACAAACGTCGCCCCCTCCGCCTATGGGAATTCAATCTGGAGGGACCACGAGCTCTCCAACACTTTATGGGTACAAAACCCGTGGAGATGTACAAACTGTTCTTCAGATCACAAGAAGTGTGTCCGGACTTGACCGAGGACGCTGGCCTAAGCTGCAATCGCCCGGATACTCAAGTAAGTAGCCCTGTGTCTAGACATATCATCCATTTATTTCTCATGGATTTGCCTTTTAACCGGCTATCCCTTGAACAGGAGTGGATAGCGCAAGCAAAACTGATACGGTGTCCGTCCCCCCTCCCTGAGACCACGCCGGATCCCGTGTTAATCAAAATGTTGGAGGTAGCGCCTTTGGAGGAGGGCGAACGGGGGAACAGGGAAACTACCACCTCTGTTAAGGAGGCTCTCAGAAAGGGGGGAATCAAGAATCCCTCCCTCCAGGGGGAGAAGAGGACCGCTTCCGAAAACCCGGAGGCCAAAGCCTCGAAGCGGGGAAAGAAATCTGCACCGGAAGGTCCTGTGCTGGAAGGAGTCCCGGCCGCACAGTGTCCCCAAAGGAATCATCCCTCTAGCGAGCCGTAAGTAGAAAAAAGGGAAGTTTTATAATAAGGGACATCCCTATTTTATTTCTAAGGATAACCGAAGTTTTTACCTTGTAGTTCGAATCTCAGCCGTTCTCAGCAAAGCTCATCCTCGGGGGACCTTCGTCCGGAGATGATGGAGAGCGAAATGCCTCCATTTGCCGCCCCATCAGGCGGGGCGGACGACCCTGAGGTGTCGTCACGGAGGGTCTCCTCGAGTCCGGCGGGGCTGGGGAGTTCGGCACCCACTGGAGTACGGCCGGTGGAGTTGCAGGGTTTGCTCGAGAGGGCGTCTCTCTCAGAAGATCACCGCGCATTAATGAGTGCGGTGTTTGAAAGGATCTCATCCGCCGAGAGCGGGTTACAAGAGGCCGTCGGAAGTTTACTGACGGGGTTTGAGGTACGCAAAAAATGACATACCTTTTGACAGTTTTGCACATAGGGTGCGCCCTGTATAGATAGTAGCCCCTGAGACTCGGTATGCTGTCGAAAGCGACAGCGTGCCGAGGATCATAATCTCAGTTACAAAGTGTCGCCTTTCCTAAGCAGGTGGCGGAATGTTCGGTGGCCAGCCGGACTGATAGAGTTGCCGAGCTGAAGCGGCAACTCGATGTTGCGGATGCGGACATTGTGCTGGTCAATAAACGACTTGACGAGTCACAAGGTAGGTGGTTTCTCCGCGGTCACCTGGTAAGGGAGCTGATGCCCACTCCTTACAACATGTATGCTTGATGTAGATGGTGCCGCTGCTGTGGAAGACCTTCGGGTGGAGCTTGCTCGAGCCAAGGAGAAAGCCAGAAAAAGTGATGTGGCTTCCTCGAAGGCAGCGGAGGAGCTAAAAGCCAAAAAGGCTGCTCACTGCCGAAGCAGGGAGGAAATGGCCGTAATGGCCGTGAAATTAAAAGATGCTATCGACCGCTATGAGGTTCTTGAAAGAGAACGCCAAGCGGAGCAGGACGTCCTGAAGAAGGCCACCGCCGAAGCCAAGGATGCTCCTTCTGCAATGCGGGCTATAAAGGAGGAACTGCGTCAGGCCGGAGACATTGCGGCTGGAAAGCCCTTTCTGTTGCGTAGGAAGTTCACGGATCCGAAGTATGCTCAGTTGGGCCAGTTGTGGAGTGCGGAGGATCCTTATCTGGATTTGGCGGCGAGTGCGGCGGACGCAGTTGTGCACTTCCGAAGTCAGAAGGATCATGAAATGGAAGAGCTTTTTTGGTCTCAATTCCATAGTCCGGAGCGTCCACTTCCGTTGACCGATCGGTTGGCTGAGTGGGCTGAGCTGAATAGATTGTCCGGACTTGCCATGACGGATGTGGTGGCTCATCTGTGGCCGGAAAGGCCCAAGCCGAAGAGTTATTTTGGCTTATTGCAGCAATTCCTTGGGGCGGTGCCGCATATCAAGGCGATGAAGCGGTCGGCATGCATAGAGGGTGCACGGATGGCTCTTGCCTGTGTTAAGACATACTGGGCAGAGATGAATGCCACTGATGTTGCATCCCGGGGTTCGGACGAGAGCCGATTACCCACCGAGCACTATTTTGAGGAAGTCCTGCAGGGCGCTCGTTTAATAGAGTCGCAGTGCTCGAAAAATGTCATGTTCAAATGACATGTATGATTTGTGAGATCATATTTATAATGTAACGACTTTTTATACTTGTGCGTTCAAGTATTGAAATATCTCCTGTGCGGCCGTTAATGTATATGTATTTATAACCTGAAAGATGGCAGTCTTTGGCTTCAGCCCCCACGCACATGGTGCGGGGGTGTTTGCAAAAAAAGCGCATTTTCACACTTAATCCAACGTCTTGGTCCTTTGAAGGAGGTGATAGCATAGCAAACTAGGCAACCGGACTATAATGCTTTATCACTTTCACTTAGCCATAGGAGCTCGATGGTGGGGCTACTATATAGCCCCTAGAGGCACCGCGCTCTCCGAACTCGGGGCGCGTGTGTGCCTGACCGGGAAGCGGTCCTTCGTCAAAGCGGAGGAATTCTAAACATTCCAGTAGTCGATCGAGTGGTTGACCAGTCTCTCGCTATATCATGACAGTCAGTTTTCGGCTTTCTCTACTGAGGTGCTCGCCCGGCCGAACCGGGGCACAATTGTAGTAGTTCTCCTGGTGCCGCGTTAGCCGATGGAGCGGAACGTAAGGCAGCAAAACACAGGAGCCGGGCAAACCCAACATTTGACCAAAGACATGATTCGGAGCTGATGCATATAAGGCCTAACTCGAGACGCCGAACACTCCCTAAGGTATTCAGACTTTATGATAACGGGCAGAACAATGCCCTAAGCCCCTAGTGTCCAGGTACAGGCGAGAACTTCTGACGCGGCCGATGCCAAAACGCCAACCTCCTCCTCGGTTATGGTAGGAAACCGGGGGATGAGTATCAACAAGAGACAGTAAGAAAGGTTTACGCAGGGTCTTAATCTGAAAAGAATCCTTGCAACGGGTCCCTGCTGCACGTCTGCGCCTGTGTCTCTGTTGTGCTGTATCCTGGACGGGTGTAGCACGTGGTTCATCTGTAAAAGAGAAGAACTTAGTTTGGAAAAAAAATATCGTGCAAAAAATGTATTTAAAACAGAGTATGATTTGGAAGATGAATAAAATTGAGCTTTATTGGCTCTCATTGTTTATACGTGCAGCCCCTTGTAAAGAGGTATGCGGCTGGGAAGCCCCTTGTTTATTTATGCCGGACTCGCCTAACCGTGTCCGAGGTCTAAATGACCTGTTTTTAGGGGCTTTGATCAGCAAGGTTGGATTAGTGTGTGGCTGTCAAGGCAGTCTCACGTTTTCCGTGGTCGAGGAACACTCGGAGTTACCCTTTAATGAGATTATGCCGCGTGGACCGGGCATTTTGAGTGTAAGAGACGCGTAATGCGGTATTGCGTTAAAGCGGGCGAAAGCTTCGCGTCCCAGTAGTGCTTGATGGCTACTTTTGAATGGGGCGATATGGAAGATTAGCTTTTCGCGACGGAAGTTGTCGGATGAACCGAACACAACCTTTAGTAGTACAGAGCCTGTACAATTGGCATAAAGGCCTGGCGTCACTCCTTTGAAGGAAGTGTTGCTATGGCGAATTTTGGTAGGGTCTATCCCCATTCTGCGGATGGTGTCCTGGTATAGCAGGTTTATATCGCTTCCGCCATCCATTAGGACTTGTGTGAATTGTAGTCCGTCGATTATGGGATCCAATATCAAAGCAGTCCCTCCTGCGTTTCGAATGCTTCTGGAGTAATCCTGATGGTCGAAAGTAATTGGGTTTGACATCCAATTTCGGGGCTCCGCTTGGGTGGATCGTGCGGCGCGTGTTTTAGTAGTTGCCGCACTATTTATCACATGAAGTGAGTTCACTGTTTTGACTTCTAGTGGGAAAGTCTTCTGTTTTCCGGCCTGCTGCTTGTGGGGTTCGTCATCGTCTTCGCTTGGTGTGTCGAGCCCCTTGTGTTCGGCGTTAAGTCGGCCGGACTGCTTGAAGACCGAACAATCTCTGTGGGTATGGTTTGCAGGCCTCCCGGGGGTACTGTGGATTTGACATATCCTATCCAAGATTTTGTTTAGGTTGGATAGCTCGTCACTGTTGTCCTTAAGGGGCAGTGTTTTGTTATTCGGCCGAGAGCTTTTGAACCCGGCGTTGACCGCCGTGCTATTTGGGCCGTTTTCCTTATTCCGGCGCTGATCTTTTCTGCGTCGTGATTTCCCATTTCCATCCCTGACCTCGGATGTACTCGGGTCGCTGGTGCTGCATCTTGCTAGCCAGCTATCTTCCCCCGCGCAAAAGCGGGTCATGAGGCTTGTTAGCGCGGCCATTGTTCTTGGTTTTTCCTGGCCGAGGTGTCTGGCGAGCCATTCGTCTCGGACGTTATGTTTAAAGGCTGCTAAGGCTTCGGCGTCCGGACAGTCGACTATTTGGTTCTTTTTGGTGAGGAACCTGTTCCAGAATGTGCGTGCTGACTGCCCGGGCTGTTGAGTTATGTGACTTAAATCATCTGCATCCGGAGGGCGGACATAAGTTCCCTGAAAATTTGCTCGAAACGCATCCTCAAGCTCTTCCCAACTTCCGATGGTATTTTCTGGGAGGCTTTTGAGCCAATGCCGAGCTGGCCCTTTGAGCTTGAGGGGTAGGTATTTTATGGCGTGGAGATCGTCTCCTCTAGCCATATGTATGTGTAGGATATAATCCTCAATCCAGACTCCGGGGTCTGCTGTTCCGTCATATGCCTCTATATTTACGGGCTTGAATCCTGCTGGAAATTCATGATCTAGTACCTCATCGGTGAAACATAGTGGGTGTGCGGCGCCCCTATATTTAGGTGTGCCGTTATCTTCGAACACTCGGTGGGTTGTGTTGCTTCCTGGAGCCTTCTTTTTTGGCCCATAGATGGACCTGACCGGGCCATCCTTTTTGCGAGGATCCTTATGTGGACCGTGTGCCGGATTGTGTGCGGCGCCGCTTGCCGCTCTTAGCCTGTTATCTGGTCGTCCATCCGACGAGGCGGCCTCTTTCTTTTTTGACTGTGGGGGCTCTACGGCCTCCTCGTCAAATTTGGGCAACAGCTTGCGCTTTGGGTAGCTCTTTGCTTGGTGACTACCACCGTATTTATCTGCGGTCTTGAGTACTTTGCTCCATCTCATTCTGAGTACGTCTTCCGCCGTTTTGAGCTTTCGCTTTTGCTTCTTCAAACTTCTTGCAGTGGCGATGAGCCTTCTGTGAAGGTTCTTATGCTCCGGTGATGTGTCCAGCGTGAGATCGTCTAGACTGTTGTTTTCGCCAGGAATGGGTTGCTCGTCCACTGGTTCGCCCTGCTCTATGGCTGGGTCAGTATGGGTGCCATTGCTATCGAGGCGGGACTTCGGGCGGCGCTTGCGTCGCCGTTTTTGTTGTTTTTCGGGGGAATTATCCTTCGCCACGTCCCATTGTTCCTCGTTATCGCTTCCTTTTGGTGTATCCACCATGTATACGTCGTGAGTTGAGGCGGCTTTCCAGTGCCCAGTAGGCGCTGGTTCTTGGTCGTCTCCGGCATCGTCGTCCATACCGTCGATGTCTTCGGAGTCGAAGTCTAGCATGTCGATTAAATCGTCGACACTGGCTACTAAGTGGGTGGTGGGTGGGCCTTGAATTTCTTCGTCGTCCGCGTCCCAACCGTCCTGACCGCAATCCGGCCAGGGCTCTCCTGATAACGAGAGATACTTTAGCGAACTCAGGATGTCGCCGAAAGGTGAGTGTTGGAAGATGTCCGCAGCGGTGAACTCCATGATCGGCGCCCAATCGGATTCGATTAAAGGGGGCGTAGGAGGTTCGGAGTCTGGCAAGGAGTCCAGCACCTCGGAGTCACGAGCTTCACAGGGGACAAGGACAGTATTCGGCTCTATCGCCATAGAGGTTGCAACCCCCGAGGCGGTCTCTAACCACCCGTCCTCGATCTGCACAGCCGGCTCCAAATCGAGGGTCGGAGCGGACTCGTGTATGGCCTCAAGGGCACTGTCCGGTAGCAGAGCTAAATCATGCCCATCGTGACAGTGCGGTGCGCTCGACTGTGGCTCGAATCCATCGAAGATCAAGTCTCTGCGGATGTCAGCCGTGAAGTTCAGACTTCCAAATCTAACCTGACGGCCAGGGGCGTATCTTTCGATCTGCTCCAGATGGCCAAACGAATTGGCCCGCAGTGCAAAGCCGCCGAATACGAAGATCTGTCCGGGGAGAAAAGTCTCACCCTGGACCGCGTCGTTGTTGATGATCGAAGGAGCCATCAAGCCTATCGGTGACGACACAGAGGAACTCTCAATGAAAGCACCAATGTCGGTGTCAAAACCGGCGGATCTCGGGTAGGGGGTCCCGAACTGTGCGTCTAGGCGGATGGTAACAGGAGACAAGGGACACGATGTTTTACCCAGGTTCGGGCCCTCTTGATGGAGGTAAAACCCTACGTCCTGCTTGATTAATATTGATGATGTGGGTATTGCAAGAGTAGATCTACCACGAGATCAAGGAGGCTAAACCCTAGAAGTTATCCTATGGTATGATTGTTGTTATGTCCTACGGACTAAAACCATCCGGTTTATATAGACACCGGAGAGGGCTAGGGTTACACAGAGTCGGTTACAATGGTAGGAGATCTACATATCCGTATCGCCAAGCTTGCCTTCCACGCCAAGGAAAGTCCCATCCGGACACGGGACGAAGTCTTCAATCTTGTATCTTCATAGTCTTGGAGTCCGGCCGATGATGATAGTTCGGCTATCCGGACACCCCTTAGTCCAGGACTCCCTCAAAGACATCCTTCAACCTCATCAAAATCTTCTTACCCTGACTGACATTGAAGCTCTCAAGATGATTGAATTAGCTCGCATACAAACCAAGTATCTCACACGTGAAAATATTTTGTTGAAGGATCATATCACCACACTCAAGGGCATTATCCGCAAACTGGAGGAACTCCTACGCTCGATGTGCGACTATCCATCATCACCACCACATTCATCACCTCCGAAGAAGGAGACATAAACACAAGGGTATGGGCACTCCCCTTGGCAACTGCCAAGCTTGGGGGAGGTGCCCTGGTATCGTATCATCATCACACTCCTATCTTTACCGTTTTACTTAGTTTGATCCTTTTAGTAATATCTTGATCTAGTAGAATAAAGTTTTGGTATGATTTAGTTTTGAAATTTTCTTTATGATCCTTCTATGTAATCGAGTCCATGAGCTATATATATAATAAATATTAGTGTTGAGTCAAGGGCTTGATTACCTTGCTTTGATCTTGAGGGAATAAAAGAAAAAGAAAGAATAAAAAGAAATAAAGAGATCATATTGATCTTATGGAGAGTAATGACTTCACATATAAAGAGTATGATGAATAAAAGTTGTTGAGAATTGGCAAACATAGTTTTGGTCATCGTTGCAATTTATAGGAAGTAGTAAAGAAAGAGGGGTTCTCACATATAAATATACTATCTTGGACATCTTTTATGATTGTGAGCACTCATTAAAATATGACATGCTAAAGAGTTGACGTTGGACAAGGAAGACAACGTAATGGGTTATGTTTTCTTATATTTGAAATAAAGTATATTGTCATGGATCATCCAACATGTTGAGCTTGCCTTTCCCTCTCATGCTAGCCAAATTCCTTGCACCAAGTAGAGATACTACTTGTGCTTCCAAATATCCTTAAACCCAGTTTTGCCATGAGAGTCCACCATACCTACCTATGGATTGAGTAAGATCCTTCAAGTAAGTTGTCATGTTGTATGCAATAAAAATTGCTCTCTAAATATGTATGACTTATTAGTGTGGAGAAAATAAGCTTTATACGATCTTGTGATATGGAAGCAATAAAAGCGACGGAGTGCATAATAAAGGTCCATATCACAAGTGGCAATATAAAGTGACGTTCTTTTGCATTAAGATTTCGTGCATCGAACCATAAAAGCACATGACAACCTCTGCTTCCCTCTGTGAAGGGCCTATCTTTTACTTTTTGTCTTATACATTATGCAAGAGTCATGGTGATCTTCACCTTTCACTTTTATATTTTATCCTTTGGCAAGAACCTTGTGTTGGAAACATCCTGATATATATATCCAATTGGATGTAAGTTAGCATGAACTATTATTGTTGACATTACCCTTGAGGTAAAAGGTTGGGAGGCAACACTATAAGCCCCTATCTTTCTCTGTGTCGGATTAAAACTTCATTACCCATAAGTATTGCGTGAGTGTCAGCGATTGTGAAAGACTAAATGATAGTTGAGTATGTGGACTTGCTGAAAAGCTCTTATATTGACTCTTTCTGATGTTATGATAAACTGCAATTGCTTCAATGACCGAGATCATAGTTTGTTGGTTCTCAATGAGGTTTCTGATTCATACTTGACATTGTGAATAGATTGTTACTTGAGCATCAGAAATCATATGACAATATATATATATATATATATGTTGCTGTTATAAGAATGATCATGATGCCCTCATGTCCGTATTTTATTTTATTGACACTTGTATCTCTAAACATGTGGACATATTTTTCGTTATCGGCTTCCGCTTGAGCACAAGCGAGGTCTAAGCTTGGGGAAGTTGATACGTCAATTTTGCATCATGCTTTTATATTGATATTTATTGCATTATGGGCTATTATTACACGTTATGTCACAATACGTATGCCTATTCTCTCTTATTTTTACAAGGTTTACATGAAGAGGGAGAATGCCGGCACCTGGGATTCTGGGCTGGAAAAGGAGCAAATACTAGAGACCTATTCTGCACAACTCCAAAAGTCCTGAAACTCCATGAAAGTTATTTTTGGAATTAATAAAAAATATTGGGTGAAGAAATTACCAGAGGGGGCCCACACCCTGTCCACGAGGGTGGCCCACACCCTGTCCACGAGGGTGGGGGCGCACCCTACCCCGCTGGGCGCGCCCCCTGCCTCGTGGCCCCCCTGGCAGTCCTCCGGTGGCCATCTTCTGCTATATGAAGTGTTTTACCCTGAAAAAAATCATAAGCGAGCTTTCGGGACGAAACACCACCGCCACGAGATGGAACCTTGGCGAAACCAATCTAGGGCTCCGGCGGAGCTGTTCTACCAGGGAAACTTCCCTCTGGGAGAGGGAAATCATCACCATCTATCCTATCAGTGGGAGGAGGGTCAATCTCCATCAACATCTTCACCAGCACCATCTCCTCTCAAACCCTAGTTCATCTGTTGTATCCAATCTTTGTCCCAAAACCTCAGATTGGTACATGTGGGTCACTAGTAGTGTTGATTACTCCTTGTAGTTGATGCTAGTTGGTTTATTCGGTGGAAGATCATATGTTCAGATCCTATATGCATATTAATACCCCTCTGATTATGAACATGAATATGATTTGTGAGTAATTACGTTTGTTCCTGGGGACATGGGAGAAGTCTTGCTATAAGTAGTCATGTGAATTTGGTATTTGTTCGATATTTTGATGAGATGTATGTTGTCTCTCCTCTAGTGGTGTTATGTGAACGTTGACTACATGACACTTCACCATTATTTGGGCCTAGAGGAAGGCATTGGGAAGTAATAAGTAGATGATGGTTTTCTAGAATGACAGAAGCTTAAACCCTAGTTTATGTGTTGCTTCGTAAGGGGCTGATTTGGATCCACATGTTTTGTGCTATGGTTAGGTTTATCTTAATACTTCTTTTGTAGTTGCGGATGTGCTTGCAATAGGGGTTAATCATAAGTGGGATGCTTGTCCAAGAAAGGGCAGTACCCAAGCATCGGTCCACCCACATATCAAATTATCAAAGTAACGAACGTGAATCATATGAGCGTGATGAAAACTAGCTTGACGATAATTCCCATGTGTCCTCGGGAGCACTTTTCTCTATATAAGAACTTATCCAGGCTTGTCCTTTTCTACAAAAAGGATTGGTCCACCTTGCTGCACTTTATTTACTTTTGTTGCTTGTTACCCGTTACGAATTACCTTATCACAAAACTATCTGTTACCGATAATTTCAGTGCTTGCATAGAATACCTTACTGAAAACCGCTTGTCATTTCCTTCTTATCCTCGTTGGGTTCGACACTCTTACTTATCGAAAGGACTATGATAGATCCCCTACACTTGTGGGTCGTCAGCTACGGTCTTCATCCATCTCCGCTGATGGAGGTTCAAATCTAGCTGAGTAAATAGTTACTTAAAACTTTGGTGTCGGTGAAGATCTCGCAACAATTACCAAGAAGGTAATGTCGCCACTGTTTCAGTGCATGTATGATAGCAGCAAGCTTGAGGTCATGAACTAGGTAGTTCTCTTCGTGAGGGCGCAATTGATGGGAGGCATAAGCAATCACTCTGCGCTCTTGCATTAGGACACCGCCGAATCCTTGACGTGAAGCGTCGCAGTAAATGACGAAGTCCTTCTTAGTATCAGGTGGAGCAAGCACTGGGGCAGAAGTCAGCTTGTCTTTCAGTGCCTGGAAACTTTCCTAACACTTTTCTGTCCAATCAAACTTGATGCCTTTGTGAAGCAGGCTAGTCAGGGGCTTGGCAATTTTGGAGAAGTTCTTGATGAATCGACGGCAATAGCTGGCGAGTCCGAGAAAACTTCTGACTTGTTTGACATTCTTCAGAGGAGTCCAATTGAGAATAGCCTGAACTCGCTCGGGGTTGATGGCAATATCGTCCTTGGAGATGACATGCCCAAGAGAGGTCACTTCGGGAAGCCAGAATTCACACTTGGAATACTTAGCATATAGTTAATGTTCTTGAAGTTTTTCTAGAACAAGACGAAGATGTTCTTCTTTGTTCTTGGAGTACACAAGGATATCATCTAGATAAACCACGATGAACTTGTCGAGGTATTCCATGCATATATAGTTCATCAGACGAGCTAATGTCATTGGAGCATTGGTCAAGTCGAAAGACATGACCGTGTACTCGTATAAACCATAGCGAGTCACGAAAGCAGTCTTGGTGATATCCTCTTCACGAACCCGAATCCGGTGGTAGCCCAACCTCAAATAAATTTAGAGAATACTGAGGAACCAGCAAGTTGAACATACAGATCATTGATTCTGGGAAGCGGATACTTGTTCTGAATTGTTGCCTGGTTGATAGGTTGGTAATCTTGGAACAAACGATTCGTGCCATCCTTCTTCTTGACAAAGAGAGAAGGTGCTCCCCAAGAATATGAACTAGGATGAATGAAACCATTGCAAAGAGATTTGTCGATTTCCTCCTTAAGCTCAAGGAGTTCATGTGGCGGCATCTTGTATGGCCGCTTGGCAATAGGAGTAGTGACCGGCTTCAAGTCTATGATGAATTCAACAACTCTAGCAGGGTGTATTTCTGGAAGTTCTTCTGGAAAGACATCTTCGAAATCACGAACGACTGGAATGTTCTCTATTCCCTCAAGAGGTGAAGCATTCAATGCATTCAGAACATAAATCCGATTCTCGGCATCGTGAGATGTTCGAGCTGAGTATTGGACTGTGACTAGAATGGTGTGTAAGTTGGAATTTCTTAGCGACACTGTCGATCAAAGCTTTATGGGCTGTCAACCAATCCATACCAAGAATGATGTCTATGTTGTAAGGTCCGAGTATAATGAGAGAAGCCATAAAAAGTAGACCTCCAATCTTGATTTGGTTGCGAGGGCTTACCGTTGAGGTTTGCCACTTGGATCCTGGAGATTGAACCGCTAAAGTAGCGGAAAATTTCTCCATGTATAACTCATGTGACTAAGCAAATTGTTAGGACATAAAAGCATGTGATGCTTCTGAATCAAAGAGAACAGAAGCTGGCACTGAATTAACGCGAAGGGTACCAATCATGATTTTTGGGGACTCGCGAGCTTCTTCAATTTTGACATGGGTGACTTGACCACCACTCATAGTAGGCGATCTGGCACTACAATTTCTGATAGGATGGTTTCGACGGCCCTTCCCATGACCAACAAGAGAATGTGAAGCATTTTGGGGTTGACCCTAGCGGCAGTTGAGAGCAAGGTGCCCTGGATGTCCACACTTGCGGCATAAACCATCATTATGGGGAGGAGCTACAACATTGGACTATCCACCCTGAATCGTTAGCTATCTCGGCAACGGAGGCATACGAGGTGCAACATAAGACGGCCTTGGTGTTGGAGCAGGTCGGTGATTAACATTGTGTGGGATCCAGACTCGACATTTCTGAGGAGGCTGACCCAAGGATGGGCCCATATCTCTGATGCTTGAGCAAATCCTGGTACTCAGTCGGACCAGTTTCAGTTCGAAAAGCTTGGCTGACAAGCGTCGCAAAGTCTGCACAATCATGAGGAACAAGTGTGAGCTTTATATCGGGACACAATCCTTCACTGAATTTCTCCTGCTTGCGACCGTCGGTGCAGACGTCATCCGTGGCGTAGCGGGATAATTCAAGGAATTTCCTATGATATTCATCCACAGTCATCATGCCCTGTGAGAGTTTGCAGAACTCCTACTTCTTCTGGTCCATCAGACCTTGAGTAATGTGTCGTGCATGGAAGGCTAACTGAAATTCCTGCCAAGTGGTTACAGCCTCTGCAGGCAGCATACCCCTGTGTCTTTCCCACCATTGAGCAGTTGGACACTTCAAGTGGAATTTCGCAAATGTGACATAACTGGCAGGGGCAACATTAGCTAACTCCATCTCAAACAGGATGTCACGAAGCCAATCATCAACATCCTTAGGATTGGTGGAGTTACGAAAAATGGACGGGTTGAGGCACACAAATTCTGGCAGTGTTATTGGGGCAGGTTGTTGATGAGCATTCTGGTTCAAAAACTGAGCCATTACTCTAGCCATAAACTGACGGTTCAGTTTAAATTGTTGCATCATTGCGGCAATATAGGGTGGAGGTGGAGGATCATCAGCCATCCTGCTAAAAAATCAGGAAGCAGTTTAACAGGGGGGAGCAGGTGTATGGAGTCATTCATGATATAACTTGAACAATCAGCAAAGACACAGTATGTACAAAACAGTAGTCATTAAAGACATACAGATACATACACAGAGCCAATTACATGTTGTTAGTATGAGGTCGGACAAGAGAATCATCCTAGACATACTATGCGGCACACATGCACGCGATGGAAGGATACAACAACGAGACATAGCAAAGGCTGCATCATCATCGGAGAAAACCACTAGAGCGAGGAATCTGCAAGGGACGATGCAGGGTGCCCTCGATAAAAGGATTCTGCGGCCCGTGAACAATATGAAGCAGATCCTGGCCCTCAACTCAAGAAAGGCGTAATACAAATCTCCGGATGGATGTGATCACGAGAACCTAGGATAGAGTTAGCAAAATCATTTAACCCGAATAGAAGAGAGATCGGAATTCCAAAGTATAGATGAGGAATAAAAGATCCTAATACCACCCAATAGTGACGTGGGACCGTAAGCCACACACACTACAAAAAAAATACACTTCCATGATGATACGTGTTTGTCACAGTAGGTTGTGTTTTTTGTCATGCATGTACATCCATGACAAATTTATGATAGAATCGAGATAGTCATACTTGTGTTGTCGTAGAAGTGTTCGATGACATTACCAAAATTATCATCACGGAAGTGTCCACTTCCATGACGATAAATCGAGCGTCATAGAAGTGCTTTCGTCAAGGGTGACTGACACGTGGCATCCACCGTAACGGAACGCCGTTAAGCTATCGGGTCGGTTTTGGATCCGATAACCCGTTAACAGCCCCGACCAATGGGGATTTTCCACGTGTAAAATCATCATTGGCTGGAGGAAACACGTGTCGGCTCATTGTTGGGACAAATGTCATTCACTCAATGGACAGAAGGCGCCTATGATACGTCGACACGTGGCACGGCCCAACAGAGGCCCATTCCTGTGAAAAGGCTGGCCCGTTTGACTTGGTCAAAAGGTGACGGGCTGACACATGGGAAGCCTGTTAACGGCCTATTTGCATATAGCCCATTTACAGCCCGCTAACCCAAGGCCCGTTACGCCCTATCCGAATTAGGCCCAGTAGCGTCATCTGGGCCATCCAATATGATTCCAGCCCGTTTTCACTTCTGGCCCATGTATGGCCCATGACGTCTTTCGCCCCATATGAGGCCCTATGTAACTCTCTGCCTATTAACGGCCCGTGGTAAAACTGGCCCGCGATGAACAGTGTATTACTTTAGACCTACTAATGGCCCGTGGTGAAACTGGCCCGTAATGAACAGTGTATCGCTTTATACCCATTAAGGGCCCGTTATTCAGTTGGGCCGTTTACAGCCCATGTTATCTTTCGGCCTTCTCAGAGCCCATTTATTCTTGGGCTTATTTGCAGCATTCGGTTACTTATGGCCCGTTACTGTCGTTTTCTGCTTGTGGGCCAAATTCAGCCAGTTGTTACAGTCGGCCCGTTTGTGGTCCGTTAGTCGGTTGGGCCATTTTCATAGCATCACCAAATACGGCCTATTAACGGCCCGTTATGGTCAGCCAATAAAACGTACGATTTCCATTATAGGCCCGTCTACGGCCCATTAAAGGCCAGTACAAGACCCATAAATGAGTCGGCGGCCCATGGATCCTATGTGACGTAGAAGGCCCATGGACCCTGCGAGACGTAGAAGGCCCATGGACACTGCGAGACGTAGAAGGCCCATGGATCCTGCGAGACGTAGAAGGCCCGTGGATCCTACGAGACGAAGAAGGCCCATGGATCCTACGAGACGTAGAAGGCCCATGGTCGAGCGAGTTGGCCCCCGTTTGAACGATATAGCATATTCAAAGAATTATCCTACTCAACACTATCACCTCTAAAAAGCATACACTATACAACAAAGATATCAAGGCATAGAAAGGTAGAATAATCCTACACTATACAATAAAGAAATTACAGTCGATTATACCCACTGGGCATTATGGTACGGCACAGGTGATAATAAAGCATACACAAACAACAAATTACATACACTGGGCAAATACGGCTCATACATCATGGACGCGCATCAACTTAACTCCATTTGAACTATAATCTCTTCAGAAAATAGGATTGGCCGGATTCAGCTAGCACAAATTTCAGTCTGCAAAATCTCCAATTCCTTCATGGTTACCTCGGTGTCTTGTTTCATTTTTTTGACTCCTGCATCTAATACCTGCATGTCCAGTCTCAACTTGTTGATTATACCTTGACAATCATGTACACGTTGTCTTGCCACCTCTAGTTGATGCTCGAGAACATCAGCACATTCCAATTCCAATCCATAATCATTCGGTAACGGCCATGCCGCATTGCTCGCAGATTTTTGTGTTGATGTCACTTCATCCTGAAATGTTTCTGTAAGTACACATGACTAGGGCAAAAATATAGTTACAATAGTGAAGCGAACAAGACAGTATTTTGTACTACATGGCAAAACAGGACTAACAATAATGTTACACATCACTTTCACAAAAAAATGTTACACGTCATGAAGCATAAGCAGGTGATATTTCAAAAATTATAAAAAAGATAGTCTGTGCAGCCTGCATACTGAAATCCCTCTTAGCTCACCAGAGGACCATGATGTTGGGGCCCAATTGAAAACACAGACAAGTTACAAATTTAGAAAGCACATTGCGTATAAGTAAGCAAGCAATTGGCCATTCTGTACCTCAATTAAAGTCTTAGCATAGTATAAACTAGATTGTGAGCCTCATGCAATAATAGTTGGTTAATAGACTTCAAAGCATCAGGCACACTTTGGCAGAGTAATTAAATGGTAAGGCCTTTAATTATGTCAACTAATAGTGATACAAGTACCGAACATCAGGCATAATTATTTGGGCATCTCATTAAGTGAGGACAAATAAAGCAATTGAAAAGAGAAAATTAACTATGCCTGAAACAAACAAGGAATTGAACTATTGAGTTGCATACAGTGACTTACCTTAGCAGGTTGAAGAGGCTCAGCACAGCTCCTACTTCTCTTGCAAGGATCCTTCCTAACATCTTGTACTTGGAAATCCTCTATCTTATCTTCATTGCACCCCCTCTACAAGGTGACACAAACTAGTTACTCGTCTCCCTGGAAGATAAATATGCATACTTTCCAGTCTGTGAACACAAAAGGATGAGATTATAAAAAAACAACACCACATAATGAAACATGCCGCATCTCTTGCACTTGCACACAATGAAATGGGCATTTACTATGTCTTCACTATGTAAAAACTAGGCATACCTTCAAACTGGATCTCCAGGTACTCTTGGAGAGCCTACTGTAGTGTACAGCCAAACCTTAATTCACCTATGAGTTAGACAAGGCCCCACTACAGCAGCCCTTAGTGTTTAAATCATTGACAAGCTCTGTTAGAGTGTTAGGTCAAGAACAGCAAGTAATCAAAGCAAACAGTCCTAGTATGGCTGGCTGATACAAACAAGCAATTGATCAGATGTGTGAGCAAATCTTACATATCAAGAAAAGAAGCAAAGAAGGAGGCTTAAAGACCATCACTTGACTGACCAGATTTAAGGGGCATTTAAACATCATGTGCAACGTATGAACTAACATAAACATTGCATATTCCAGATTCTACAATGGAATGCACATGTATTAGGTTATGCCATGTATGATGATGCCTAAATGTACAGATAGCAGGCAGGAGTGATTCATCATTGCACGCACAATTGAATTGCAGGTTAAGGGCCAGTTCGATTCCACCTTTTCAGGGTATATTGTCAAAATAAGCCATAAAAGATGAAAAGAAGTCATTTTTGAGTTATGGGCTTGGGCTTAACTAATTTCGCTTTGGAGCGGGGTGTTTCGCGTAGAACCTCACTAAAAATTAAAGGGAAGGGGAATAGTGAAATGACTCTGTTGTCTGCCTATATTACACTCAAAATGCAACTGCTAAAGCCTGTGTCACACCTGACCCTCAAGTAAAAACAAACATGCAAGCATTCATTGCCCTGCCCGCTTGCATCTCCTCTCCCCTTTCCCTGTACCCCGATCCCCTGCCTGCAACACTAGGGTTCCTCCAGCGAGCCGTCGCCACTGGTCCCATCTGGCCTGGTCCTCGATGATGCTATGTCCAGCTAGGCTACATGGCCGGCGGGTAGGGGCAAATCTCCCTGGCTGCTCCTCCCTCTGGCACCGCCCCTCATTCTCATGGTCTCCAGCAGCTGCTCCACTGTGGTTCGTCCAACGCACTACTCCAGCGGGCGCTGCACAACTACGGCTGATGCCACACTGCGGCAGAAGGCACCTTGTTCCCCCTCCCCCTCCTCCCAGGCCATGGCCTTGAGGTGCTGTTGAAGGATGAGCTCATCCAACAAGGTGAGGATCTCCTCTGATTTTTTGCCAAATTTTCATTCTGATCCACTATACAATGAATTGCTATGAGCTGCTTCAGTTGCTGCTATATGATGCATTGCTATGAGCTACTCCTGTTGCTACTATATGATGAATTGCTATGAGCTGCTGCTGATGTATGATGAGTTGCTATGAGCTGCTGCTGCTGCTATATGATGAATTGCTATGAGCTATTGCTGCTGCTATATGATGAGTTGCTACAAGCTGCTCCTGCTGCTGCTATATGATGAATTGCTATGAGCTGCTCCTGCTGTTACTATATGATGAATTGCTATGAGCTGCTGCTGGCATATGATGAATTGCAGACTGCTGCTGTTGTATGATGAGTTGCTATGAGCTGCTGCTGCTGCTATATGATGAGTTGCTACTAGATGCTCCTGCTGCTGCTATATGATGAATTGCTATGAGCTGCTCCTGCTGCTGCTATATGATGAATTTCTATGAGCTGCTGCTGGTATATGATGAATTGCAGACTGCTGCTGCTGTATGATGAGTTGCTATGAGCTGCTGCTACTGCTATATGATTCTTTCAGGTGGTGCTGCTATATGATAATAACCAAGCACTTGGAACATCGAATTTCAACAAATAATTGTTCTTCATTTAAATGTGGGTCATGCGTTCTTCGTTTAAATTAGGCAATGGGATCTCTATGGAAAACATTGACCAAAGTAGATTGTGCCAAGTAGATGGTATCTTTGTATTTGCATTTTGAGAAAATAGTGATGGTCAGTTTTCCTATCATATTAATTACTGCACTGGGTTCAATTTGTGATGTTTGCAAGTCAAATTAATTTCCATATGTGCAGCAAAATGAAAAATATATATAATGCAATCTAGACTTTCCACTGATCATACCAAAGATAAGCTGAAAATGCAATGAAAAGAACTGGTTGGCGTATTACATGGAGCTTATTTTCACAGGTGCTTATTTTCTTAGGATAACTCGTAATAACTGTCCCTAAGAAACTTGGCTAATAGAACTGGCATACAAATAACATGTCACAATGATTGCAATGGAGGAGTGACATACCATAGCACACTGTATAGGCTCACCACTGCCTCTCCTTTTTTTGCGATGTTCCATGAAATTGCCACATACATCTTGTACTTTTTCATTGTGTAACCCTATCTGCAAGTTGACACGGATAATTTCAGACATCTCTACATGATACTACATTGCATATCCCTTGCACATATTTAAACCGCCAATTAACGATTGTGTGCGTACCATAAACTAGCCATGACTCTGTATGCTGGACTGGCAGGCACTCTAAGGGAGCCTAATATAGTGCACTAGAATTCCTACATGCCACCTACGATTTTGTGTAATGTACTGCCCCTGTTCCTAAATATATGTCTTTGTAGAGATTCCAGTATAGACCACATACAGATGTATATAGATGCATTTTCTAGTGTAGATTCACTCATTTTGCTCCGTATGTAGCCTATAGTGGAATCTCTAGAAAGACTTATATTTAGGAACGGAGGTACAAGGTTGTATCATGTATGACATCTACATATCTAATTTAGCAGCCAGTAGTAGAAATCATTGTATGCACAAAGGGATTACTGGTCGAAAATCCTAGCAAAGCACGCTGGCAGGCACAGAACAATACAAGAGAGAGAGAGAGACGCGCTTACAAGATCATAGCAATGCCTCAGTACAGGATCTTGGTTGGCCAAGCTGTTAGATCCAGAAGAAACATTGTCCTTATAGTTTTTGCCAGCTGCATAACAGGTAACAGCGACCGGTTAGTATATTTGAAGTACAGCGGGCAGGTGATGCTGGACGGGTTTAAAGGTGACAAGTACCTAGGCCGTGGCGGGTGCTTGGCATCTCTCCAGACGGTGGGAATCAGGTTAGAAACGTCGAGGGTGATTGTTGGGGATATTACCACTGGGCGTGAACCAGCCAGCCTGGGCCGGGTTAGCTTCATTAGTAGTTTAAAGGTGATTAAGCAGATGAAGGCCCAAGGCCTGTAGTCGGTTTAGAACCTGTAGCCGTAAACCGGCTTGATATATAAACTTGCATTGTAAGTTAGGAATAGCGAGAGGCCAACCGAGATACGAGTATGAACCGGTGTGGGACTCTGTGGACTGATGGGCGTCACCCGTGTATATAAGGGGGCGACCCTGCGGCGGTTCAAAGACAGACAACAACAACTCGAGCCTAGGCGAAGCTTGTTTGCTCCCTAGCCATCGAAACCACATCAATTCCATCACAACTAGACGTAGGCTTTTACCTTCATCAAAGGGGCCGAACTAGTATAAACCCTTGTGTCTTTGTGTCCGCTTTAACCCCTTCAAGTTAACCCGTACAGATGGCTCCATGACTAAGTCCTTTCACAAGGACATCTGCCGTGGCAAATCCACGACAGTTAGCGCCCACCGTGGGGCTATCGCACGACGGTTTGATGATCTTGGAGGGCAAGCTCAAAGGACTCGAAGGCTATGCTGTGGGCCGGATAACCAAGAGTCGTCGCGGCAAGCTCTACATCGACGATGCAGGATGGGGTCCCGAAGCCGGCTCGATCGAGTACGGGTACCAGGTCCCCTTTAGTGGCATACACGTTTTTATCGGCAAGATTGGTGAGCCTGGGCCTGAGCCGGACATCCGCACCGACCTCGTCGAGATGGCTCAGCGTGCAAGATCTACCCAGGTTAAACCGGCCATGAAGCGTGCCTTTGTGGGAGTCATCCACGAAGGAGAGCATGAGGACGAGTCAGATACGGTAGCGAGACCGTCGTCTATTCCGACGACGAATCCTCAACCGGAGAGACCGAGTCATTGTACCAGTTGCAAGACGACCAGATTAGGGGTTGTTCCGATGGCGACAGTGTTCCGGACCCCCCAGATCAGATCAACCGGGTTGGAATATTCATGGCCGGCATGCAGGCGGCGAATCACTCTTCGACCGCAGCAGCAATGCTCTCTGGACCAGCAGCGGTAGCGGCAGCAAGGGCAGGAGGCCTTGTGCGCCCACCGGTTCAAGTTCTGTCTGACCTATTTGACGCACTAGCGGTACTTATGGCAGAGGCCAATCCGGCGGATCAGGAGGCCCATGATGCAGAGATTGCAAAGGTGAGAGAGCAGATCGTACAGGCCAAAGCCGACCTGGCAGCAGAGAAGGACAGGATGGCTGCAGAGTGGGCCGCTTTGGACGCCCAGCTCTATAAGCTCATGCTCGACCAGAACGCATCATAGGAGGTCTTGAAGCGGAAGCACAGATCACGCTTGCTGTTAGGGTTCGACCCTCGAAATCTCTTTCACACTCCGGGAGCTGGAACCAGTAATCCGCCGGGGCACCTGGAGGTAAACCGGGTCGAGGCACCAGGGCCAGGAGCGACGGTCCAACCCCGCCTGATGGAACCTCCTCGGCAGAACATTGTGATTCCTCCGCTGGTCCAGACACCTCCGGGTCATTATTCTAATCCTATGGACAATCTTGTCGCAGCTGCTGCGCGATTAGAAGCTATCCCGGTCGAAGGAGACTCTCCACAAGCAATAGAGACGCACCGGGTTAAGGAACTTCTCCGGACCGCTTTGATTCAACAGGAGGCATATTCATACAGCCGCGATCGGATTCATTCCACACCTCGTCCAAGCCGGAGCTATAGTAGGTGCCTGGATGAACCGGCCATATCAAGCAATGCGCGGGGCCGTGAAGCGGCCCGTGGCAATAACCCGGCCGGTGGTGTTCACGATGCTCAGGATGTAGTGGACCGGGCCCGGGCACGAAGGGAGGCCGAGTTAGCAGCACAGAACGAGGCGGATCAGCTTACACCGGTTCGTCCTACCACCTCTGCCGGGCCAGGGGTCGCATCTAGCTTGGGAGTGCCCTGTTTAGTCCCCGCTTTACGCAATGTACGCCTGCCCAAGGACTTCAAGGGTCCGCGCAAGGTGCCAAATTACACCGCTGATTTATCTCCAGAAGCGTGGGTAGAGAGTTATGAGATGGCAATGGAGATGCTGGATGTGGATGAGACCGCGTGTGCAAAGTACTTCACCATGATGCTTGAAGGCACAGCCCGTACTTGGTTGAAGAGCCTGCCGCCTAATTCTATCAGTTCATGGGCCCAGTTGCGGACCCGGTTTATCCAGAATTTCAAAGATACGTGTAAGCAGCCTAAGTCCATAGTAGACTTGGCGGCTTGTGTTCAGGAGGACGGAGAGTCAACAACCCATTGGGTACGCCGCGTTTCTGAAGTCTTGCACTCGTCTGACAGGATCAATGCTGACTCTGCGATCTTAACCCTGGAGGGCAACTGCCGGTTTAAGCCTCTAAAGTTGAAGTTGGGGCGTATGAAGCGGTTCTGTAATGACATGGGAACTCTCATGGCCGCTTTAGTGAAGTATGCTGATTCTGATAGTACCAAGGATCCCGAGACTGACGATGACGAAGCAGGGAAGGGAAAAAAGAATAGCAACTCTAAGGGGCATCAATACAAACCGGCGGGCCATGGAAACGGAGGCAAGCGTAAAGCGGATGGCAGCATGGACTTTGTGGCTAACACTAATGCGCAGGACAAGGGTCAGCGGCGCAGAGGTAAAGCGGCGAATCGTAATGGGGCTCCAAATCCTAACCCGGATCGCTTAAACTATTTGCTGAATCAGCCTTGCCCAAAACACGGGACGAAGGAGGCGCCGGCTAACCACCTTTGGAAGGATTGTTACATTATGCAGGAATTTAAAAACTCTAATGCCTTCCGGTATGACCGTGGGTCAGGTGGTGGCTCAGGATCCGGTTTCCATGGGCCGGGTCACGATGGAGCTTTCCGGTTCAGGTTTCAATCAGGGCGGTAATAATAACCAGGATAATCAGAGCGGTCAAGGGGGTTACAACCAACAGCAGCAGCAGCAGCGGTCGGGTTATCAGAGCCAGCCAAAACAGTTGAACAATGGGCAGTATCACGTTTTCACAACTAGCTTGGATAAGCGCGACCGGAAACTTCACAAGCGAGCGGTGAACTCTGTTGAACCGGCCGTACCGCGTTACTTACGCTGGTCGGAGCAGCCTATCGTGTGGAGCAGGGAGGATCACCCCCCCCCCCGGGTTGACAATCCGGGCCAGTTGGCATTAGTGGTAGACCCTCAGGTGGGAGGTTATAAATTCACCAAGGTACTCATGGATGGAGGGAGCAGTATTAACATCCTGTACTATGAGACATTCCGCCGCATGGGGCTAACAGACAAGGATCTCAGACCGTCTAATACGGTGTTCCAT
The DNA here is from genome assembly GCF_018294505.1 of Triticum aestivum. Classification (NCBI taxonomy): domain Eukaryota; kingdom Viridiplantae; phylum Streptophyta; class Magnoliopsida; order Poales; family Poaceae; genus Triticum; species Triticum aestivum. The sequence goes on from NC_057810.1 coordinate 149,126,382, forward strand.
GGTGTGGTGCCTGGCAAATCAGCGTATCCTGTTGGTAAGATAGCCTTGGAGGTGGCTTTTGGGGACGAGCATGATTCCCGATCTGAAACACTAACCTTTGAGGTAGTGAAAATTCGGAGCCCGTATCACGCCTTGTTTGGGCGGCCGGCTTATGCCAAATTCATGGCACGGCCTTGTTATATCTATTTGCAGCTCAAGATGCCGGGTTACAAAGGGACAATAACGGTTCATGGGAGCCGCAAGATTGCTTTGGAATGTGAGGAAGGTGATGCGGCCTATGCAGAGTCGGTTTGTGCCACGGAGGAGTTGAAATATTATAGGGACAATGTTGATCCGGCGGACATGACCCCTTTGAAGAGGCCGACTACGGAGCATGATTCAGATCTGAAGTTCAAATCGGCGGCTGAGACCAAGCTTGTTGACTTCGTGCCCGGCGATTCGTCCAAGCAGTTCACTGTCAGTGCCAACTTGGACCCTAAATAGGAAAGCGCGCTCATCGAGTTCATCCGTGAGAATCGGGACATTTTTGCATGGAAGCCTTCTGACATGCCAGGTGTACCGAGGGAACTCGCTGAGCACACTCTTAATGTTGATCCCAAGTATAAACCGGTAAAACAGTTTCTCCGCCGGTTTAACGAAGAAAGGCGCAAAGCTATTGGAGAAGAAGTGGCCAGGCTCTTAGCAGCTGGTTTTATCATTGAAGTGTTCCATCCAGAATGGCTCGCTAATCCGGTGCTGGTTCTTAAGAAAAATGGCACTTGGCGTATGTGTGTGGATTACACGGATCTTAACAAGGCTTGTCCAGCGGATCCTTTTGCCCTCCCTCGCATTGACCAGATTATTGACGCCACGGCGGGTTGTGAGCGTTTGAGTTTTTTGGATGCGTATTCTGGGTATCATCAGATCAAAATGGCGGTTAAGGACCAGGAGAAGACGGCGTTTATTACTCCCTTTGGAGCCTTCTGCTATGTATCTATGCCTTTTGGGCTCAAGAGCGCCCAAGCCACTTATCAACGGTGTGTACAGAATTGCCTGCATAAACAGATCGGCCGCAATGTGCACGCCTATGTGGATGATATTGTAGTCAAGTCAAGGCAGAAGGAGACGCTGGTTGATGATTTGAAGGAAACCTTTGACAACTTGCGGGTTTATAAGATGATGCTTAACCCTGCCAAATGTGTCTTTGGTGTTCCGGCAGGCAAGTTACTGGGCTTTCTTGTGTCCAACAGAGGAATTGAGGCTAATCCGGAGAAGATTACGGCTATCACCTCCCTGGCTAAACCGAAGTGTATCAACGATGTTCAGCGTTTGGCGGGTCGGATCGCCGCACTGAGCCGGTTTATCAGCCGCCTCGGAGAGAAGGCCATCCCTTTATACCAGATGTTGAGAAAGACAGATCAATTCATCTGGAGTCCGGCTGCTGATGAAGCGTTGGAGGACTTGAAGCGGCAATTAGCCAATCCGCCCGTTCTTGCAGCTCCGGTCGACAAGGAGCCGTTATTGTTATACGTAGCGGCCAATGCTCGTGCAGTTAGCGTGGCTATTGTGGTAGAACGCAAGGAGGCAGGCAAGGAGTATCCGGTTCAGCGGCCGGTTTACTATATCAGCGAGGTGCTTATTGAATCCAAGCAAAGGTATCCGCATTGGCAGAAGCTGGTATATGGAGTTTTCATGGCAAGCCGGAAGTTGAAGCAGTATTTCCAAGGGCACCCCATCACAGTGGTCAGTTCAGCTCCCTTGGGCGATATCATACAGAACCGGGAGGCGACTGGCCGGATTGCCAAGTGGGCCATAGAACTTGGGCCGCACGGATTGAAGTACGTGCCTCGGACGGCGGTGAAGTCTCAAGCACTTGTTGATTTCATCAATGATTGGACGGAGTTGCAAGCACCAGAGGAGAAGCCGGATCACACATATTGGACTATCCATTTTGATGGATCCAGGCAATTGGAAGGCTCGGGGGCTGGAGTCGTATTAACTTCCCCACGAGGTGATAAGTTTTGTTATGTTCTCCGCTTAATGTTCCCTTGTACTAATAATGCAGCTGAGTATGAAGCTTTGCTCCATGGTCTCCGGATGGCTAAAGAGATGAATCTAAGTCGGGTTAAGTGCTTCGGTGACTCGGACCTCGTGGCTCAACAGGTATCTGGCACTTGGGATTCTAAGGACCCGCTTATGGCTGCATATCGTCGTGAGGTGGATATTGTTGCGGGTCACTTCAAGGGTTATCAGGTGGAGCACGTGGATCGTCGAAAAAATGAAGCGGCGGACGCTTTAAGCCGGTTGGGCTCTCAGCGTAAACCGGTCCCGCCTAATGTCTTTCTCGATGTGTTGCACAACCCGTCAGTCAAGCTCCCGGGTGAAGCGGATTTGGCTATTCCTGATCCGGAGGCTCAATTGGTGGCAGCCCTGCATATTATACCGGATTGGACAGTTCCTTATCTTGCGTACATGAACCGGGGAGAGTTGCCAGAGGATGAGACTCTAGCCAGGCAGATAGTCCGGCGATCCAAATCTATGACAATTATCAATGGCGAATTGCATCATTGCAGTGTATCAGGGGCGTTTCAACGCTGTGTCTCTCCTGAGGAAGGCTGTGAAATTTTACGCGAAATCCATGAAGGGGATTGTGGTCACCACGCCGGTTCCAAGTCTCTGGTGGCTAAGGCGTTTCGTCACGGGTTTTACTGGTTGACAGCTCATGCTGATGCGGAGGACTTGGTTAAACGGTGTGATGGCTGTCAGAAATTTTCAAGGCGTGCTCATGTGCCGGCTCAAGAATTGAGGATGATTCCAATTACTTGGCCGTTTGCAACATGGGGGCTGGATATGGTCGGACCTTTTAAAAGATCCAAGGATAAGAAAACCCACCTTTTGGTGGCAGTTGACAAGTTTACCAAGTGGGTTGAAGCGGAGCCTGTCAGCAAGTGTGATGCAGCTACAGCGATGCAGTTCATTAAAAAGGTGATTTTCCGGTTTGGCTTTCCACACAGTATCATTACTGACAATGGTACCAATTTATCCAAGGGTGCTATGAAGGAATTCTGTGAACGTGAGCACATCAGACTTGACGTATCATCAGTGGCTCACCCCCAGTCCAATGGGCAGGCAGAACGAGCTAATCAAGAGATCTTGCGAGGCATCAAACCCCGGCTTATGGTTCCATTGCAAAGAACACCGGGATGTTGGGTTGAAGAGCTACCATCTGTGCTATGGAGTATCAACACTACGCCCAACCGATCTACAGGATACACACCGTTTTTTATGGTCTACGGAGCAGAGGCGGTTCTCCCTAGTGATATCCGGCACGATTCGCCTCGTGTGGCGGCTTATGTTGAAGCGGACAATGAGACAGCACGGCAAGATGCTTTGGACCTATTAGATGAGGAGCGTGACATAGCGGCTGCCCGCTCGGCGATTTATCAACAAGATCTTCGTCGCTATCACAGTCGCCGGGTCAGAACCAGAACTTTTCAAGAAGGAGATTTGGTGCTTCGGCTCATCCAAGATCAGACGGATATGCACAAGTTATCCCCACCTTGGGAGGGACCTTTCGTGGTCAGCAAGAATCTGCACAACGGGTCGTACTATCTGATTGATATTCGAGAGCATAAAGACTCACGCACATCAGAGGAGGAGACCAACAGGCCGTGGAATATAGCTCATCTTCGGCCTTACTACACTTGAGCCATCGGCTCTATCTATGTACATATTATGGCAGTGTATATATTATCATTGATATAATAAAACCGGAGCCTCAGCTAAAGCGGGGTCTCTGTCCTTTCATATCATGTGTGGTTACATGGAGTGGTTCTGTTTTAAAGCGGCCTCCGGTTTACCCCTTGAAATTTGCTTTTCAAAAAAGCTTTGTGATATCACTTGGGGCCTTGGTCGTGTCCGAACCAATGCGACACCTTTTGATAGGCGAAAGCCACCAGATCACTTGGGGACATGGTCAAGTCTGAACCAGTCACGCCTCTTGATCGGCCTAAGGCCACAGAATCACTTGGGGGCTTGGTCGAACCCGAACCATTGCCACGCCTTTTGATCGGCATAAATGCCACGGTTTCATTTGGGGACCTGGCTGACTTGAACCATTGTCACTCCTATTGGGGGCTTGGTCCTGTCCGACCATGGTAACACCATCTGATCAGCTCAGTAAAGCATGTTTTTGCAAACGGTTTTTATCATTGCCTTTGCTTCCATATTTCTTTTATGACTATTCTTCAATTTTTGTTGTGTTTCCTTTAAACCAACAACACTTTTTTACCGGTTCAGCTGACGGAAATCGGTTCATTTGTAATCCGGAGAAATATGCCCGGTTTAACTTTCCTGTTAACATCATGAAGTAGCAGGGGGGCTCATAATGACCCAGCACGGTTTACATGGGAGTTGTTTTCTCCCCTTTGATGGTAACGGTTTATAAATACTCCGTTTCAAGCCTGGCTAAGCCAACTTCATGCCCAGCGATGGCAGGTATTTTGTATCACATATTTGATTATACGTCTTAAATACATTGATGATATATATATAAAGGTCATAAACCGGTTGGCGGTATAACCGCCACCGAAGTTCAAGATTTTCTGATTGCAGGAAATATAAATTGAGGATTTCAAGCAAAAGCATCAGTACTTATGCACGAAGGCATATTCAAGGCAGAAGTATTGACTATCCTATTACAAGGCAACGCGGTGCCCAAATAAGATCATTGTTGTTCCGGCGGATCATAATAAAGCAGCTATTTAAACTGGCTTCCGGTTCAAGCCTGTTCATCGCCCCGGTCTGATGATTGTGGGTCGTCCCGCGCCGTTTCAGCTTCCTCATCTCTATCCATTGGCTGGAAATCAACAGTGGTCCAGTCGATTCCCATTAAAGCTTGAAAGACAGCCTCTTCGTGGATCAGAGAAGACGGTTCAATATCAGGAGCGTAAGTATGCTTACGGATTGGAGGAATCAGATTCTCCGCTTCAGGAGTTGGTGCAGGCACTCGTTTGTTCTGATCATTGTACTGAGCTTGATAATGCGACAAGTCTGCCTCTTCAGCCAATTGACAAGCCAGAGGGCGTACTGCACGGTTTATCGCCCTCAAATCATCTTCATTGAACTCTGAGCCGTCTTCCTTCAAGCTGGGATAGCCTTGAGCTGCCTCAACAGGATCGAAATCCGGCACCCATGCTTTTGCCCGGATCAAGGCATTAATGGCTCCGGTTCGAGCAGCAGATTTTTTCAGTTCTTCAATCCGAGCAGGAAGCATTGACAACCTATTAAGAGTGTCTTGGATTAAAGTGGGTGCCGGATTGTTATGAGATGCAGTGGTGATGATCCGCTGCGCTCCGGTATACAGCTGTTCAATTAAAGTGTAGGCAGCCTTCAACTTCTTCCGAACATCTGACCCTAAGTGACCAATGCGTGTACCTGCAACAATACAGGAAAGATCACAAACCGGATCTATTATAAGCAGGCCAGAGTTGTCAAGGAAACCAAAAGGAGCTTACCAAAGATAGCAGCGGTCATGGAATGTACTTGCCGCTTTACGGCGGTCAGCTCATCTACCACCGGTTTAAGGGCAGCTTCAGCGTTTTCAGCTCTTTTTATTAAAGCGGCCTTCTCAGTGGCCCAATCAGTCCGCTCCTTCTTGAAGCCCTCCTTCAGCTGTTCTGTGATGCTCAAAGCGCTGGTTATTTCTTCCCTTGCCTTGTCGGTTTCAGCTTGTTGGGTTTTCAAAGTTTCCTGCAGATCAGTAATCCGGTCCTCTTTGATCCTCACTTCAGCCTGCATAAAGACAGTGCTTGGCTTTAAACAAACGGTACAAGAATTTGAAGTACCAACCACATAACAAGTTATACGCTTGATACTTGGGGGCTAATGCACCTTCAATTTTCATCTATTACTAAATCGCAAAGTCCCAAGCTCAATACAGGTATTCAACTTGGCACTTGGGGGCTAATGGCTATTTGCTCAGTTATGTTCTGATGTTAGAATCTTTATTGGAGTCCCGGTTTAACTATACTAAGTTGAACCGGCCCTTGGGGGCTACATTGATGGATTTCAAAGTATTGAGGACTATATTCAAGTCCCGGCTTGAAGAAGGTTACAAACCGGCCCTTGGGGGCTAGGAGGATTAATACAGTGGCAGTAATTAAAGAAAGAAGAAGCACAAGGAAGTTACCTCAAATTTATCTCTCATCATCTTTACCAGGCCAGCTTCACAGTCACGACTAGTATATAGCCGGTTCAAGTAACCAGAATGAAGATCTTGGGCACTCAGAGCAGCATATGTTTCCAGATCAACATCCCATTTGCCTTTGTTCATGGCAGAAAAATCTTCTTTCACAGTATGCTTGGCCAAAGCGACAGGATTCCCTGGTTCAAAGCGACCTACGCCGGTAATTACAACGTCATCATCCTTGGACTCGCCGGTTTGCGTTGGCGCGGTCGGTTTATCGGCAGGCTTTGAAGGACTGCGGGATCTATCAATCCGGACGGAGCTGGCAGGCTGGTCAACAGGGACTGAGGTATTGATAGGCCTTTTCTCAGGAATAGCATCATCTTGCAAGGGAGGATCATTGGGAATATCCTCATAAACGAACGTTTCAAGATCTGGTGTTTTATCCTGTTCAGGGGCGACATCTTCCTCGGCCGCTTTATCCAGGCGGGCTTTCTTGCTCGGTTTAGGTTTAGCCCTGAAAGAGAAACAAAGAGTCAAGGAACAGCATAAGTTATAACGTGGTATACCAGAAGCATATGTTCAGTCTAGCTTACCCAAGAACCGTTTTCAGTGGTGGCAGCTGAGTGGCCGACGATTCACCAGAGGAAGAATGGGAAGTAACCTGATAATCGGAGTCGGACGGATTAAGAGGTTGACGGATGAAACCCGCTTTAGGATATAAATTAATAAAAAGGTCGGAGACCTCGGAGCGGCGTTTTCGAACCGGACTGTTTGGTAAACCGGCGGAGGTAACTACCTGGCCGCTGTGCCGGGTTGTGCGGCGAGCTTCATGTTGCTGAGTCTTCATAAGAAATTTGGGATCCAAGTAAGCAAGAGGATGAGAAAATTTAACTTTCCGGTTTGCCTGGCGAAATTTTGGCAAAGGCAAAGGATCTGAATCGGAAGAGAGAATAGTTACCTCAGCGACATCAGCATTACTGGCTTCAGCGTCGTCCTGACAAGTATCATCATCAATAAGGCGTGTAAAAAGTAAGCCTAGTGAATCGAGTTCTACCTCAAGGTCCGAGTTACCCACATCATCATCAACAGCCGGATCAGATGAAGCAGTGGTTTTCCTCTTTTTAGCAGGCTTCTTGATGACCTTGGTCTTTGGCCGGGTTGACCGTTCTGCTTTCTCCGGTTTGTCTTGTGGAAGCTTCTTGCTCCAAAACGGATTATCACCCTGGTTAAGCAGCAATTGATGTCAGACAGAGATAGCAATAACAGGTTCAGTAAAAAGTACAATCAAAATCTTACAGCTGGCGGTTTGTTGGTAGCACAGAAAGGGAGCAGGCCGGTTTGAGCGCAGAGGTGCTCCGGTTCGTTCAGCATTTTCTTCACAGCCTCTGTGACTTCATCATCGGAGAGCTGGATGTTGGTGTGTCGGAGTGGGTCATCAACGCTACCAGTATACTTGCACATTAAACCGGAGCGCCGGCTGAGAGGCAGTATGCTCCATGATATCCAACAGCGTGCGAGATCTACTCCTGTTAAACCGTTGGCCATGAAGGCTCGGAGCTTGGATAATTGCGGAGCGTATTTACTCCTCTCCTTGGCACTTAACCTTTGTGGGAAGGGGTGTGTATTGCTGAGCCGCTCCGGACGAAAGCCAGGCAAAGGATTTTCATCATCAGGGGAAGTATCTTTGCAGTAAAACCATGTTGCATTCCACTCCTTGGGGTGACTGTGTAGTCTGGCATGGGGATAAGTGATTTCTTTCCTTTTCTGAATTGCCATACCGCCCAATTCGGTATTGGGACCATCAGTGAATTCTGTGCGGCGGTTTAAGTGGAAGCAGTCTCTGAACAATTCAACTGTGGGTTTCTCTTGAAGGTATACCTCACAGAGCACTTGGAAGTGACATAAGTTGGTAACAGAATTGGGGCCAGTATCTTGCGGGCGGAGTTGAAAATTGGCTAACACATCCCGGTAAAATTTAGAGCCGGGCGGTTTGAAGCCCCGGGCTAAGTGATCCGCAAAGATCACAACCTCTCCCTCTTGAGGTGTGGGAGGACATTCATCACCAGGAACCCTCCAGTGGATAGTCTCTTTGCTGTCTAAAGCGCCGATCGAGACTAAATTATCCAACTGAGTTTCTGTGACACGAGAAGGAACCCAGTTGCACTCATATACTTGTTTGGCCATGGTGAGATCTACAAGAAATAGGTGATTCCGGTTCAAGAACATGTTGGATAAAAGAAGGCGCTGGTATGAACAATGCTAAACCGGAGGCAGTATATTTAAACCGGATTTTTATGAAGTGGCATCATATGGCTAAAGAGTTCTGGCGGTTCAACAAGGGGACTAATGGTATATACCGGTTTATTAACTTTTTCTATATTAAGTTAAACCGCCTGATCTAAACATTGAAAGCAATTGAGGTTGCAGATGGCTAAGTATGCAGAAACAGGTTTCACAAGGTCTTATTGCAGCAATGGATCTGAAGCAAGTTCAGAAAAACAGAAAATATTCAAAAGGTTAAAGCAGAACAGAAGTAAATCAATGGGCAGGAATGTGGATGAGATCTATAGACTTGAGCGTAAAACTACAGGCGGATGCTAAAAAGCTACTGCTAGTCAGAGCAGGGTTTCACAGATATGTCCAGGAGTCTGGGTACGAGTATGAACAAGTGATGAACACGGCAAGAACACGAAACCCTAGAATAGATCTATGTTAAGAAGAACAGAAGGCTTACCAGAGTCGAGGAAGACGCGGAAGGCTACCGCGGTGCTCTGGTGCGTTCAGGTTGATGCAGCGGCCCAAGACGGTGCAGAGGTCAACGGCGGCGGCGGAGCTCCGAGGCTGGCGACGCGAGGAAGACGAAGAGAAAGAGACGAAGGGGAGAAAAGGAAATGACCCTTCGGTCCTATTTATAAGGCAGGGGACGTGTGTCAGGCGCGCGAATCCAGGAGCCACAAGATTCGGAAGTGGAGCTGCTGCCTTGGGTATCGCAGATCTATTAATAAAAGAAGGCGTCATAAATGTTAACTTCATGATGACGTCATGCCGGTTTACAGCAACCAGAGATGATGACAACATGGCGGTTTACCAATTACCAGAAGATGTTGAAGACAAAGATTTTTGTGAAGGATTGACATGAACCAGTTCAAATCAATCTGGGGCCTAATGTTGGGGATATTACCACTGGGCGTGAACCGGCCAGCCTGGGCCGGGTTAGCTTCATTAGTAGTTTAAAGGTGATTAAGCAGATGAAGGCCCAAGGCCTGTAGTCGGTTTAGAACCTGTAGCCGTAAATCGGCTTGATATATAAACTTGCATTGTAAGTTAGGAATAGAGAGAGGCCAACCGGGATACGAGTATGAACCGGTGTGGGACTCTGTGGACCGACGGGCGTCACCCGTGTATATAAGGGGGCGACCCGGCGGCGGTTCAAAGACAGACAACAACAACTCGAGCCTAGGTGAAGCTTGTTTGCTCCCTAGCCATCGAAACCACATCAATTCCATCACAACTAGACATAGGCTTTTACCTTCATCGAAGGGGCCGAACTAGTATAAACCCTTGTGTCTTTGTGTCCACTTTAACCCCTTCAAGTTAACCCGTAGCGATGGCTCCACGACTAAGTCCTTTCACAAGGACATCTGCCGTGACAAATCCACGACAGTGATGATGCTGCGCTGGCTGTCGGGTTCCGGTAAGGAGATCTAGAACCGTCGAGTAGGGTGTTTGTGGAGCGGCTCCAGTAGGGGGGACTACGGTGTGGGTGAAGCGGATCTGTGTCCGTGGACGAGGGCGTAGGTGAAGCTGCTCCGGTGGTTGGGTTAAGGATGGTGTCGACGACGCGGATCTGCGGCCATGGACGGGGCGTCAGAAGCTGCTCCGGTGGTTGGGTTAAGGATGGTGTCGACGATGCGGATCTGCGGCCGTGGACGGGGCGTCAGAAGCTGCTCCGGTGGTTGGGTTAAGGGTGGTGTCGACGATGCGGATCTGCGGCCATGGACGGGGCGTCAGAAGCTGCTCCGGTAGGTTGGATGAGGGTGCGTGGAAGCGGATCTGAGGCCGTGGACTTGTGAGTTAGCAAAACGGCCCCGGTAGGGTTGAGAATGGTATAGGCAAAGCTACTCTGGTAGGGTTGACGCTGGTGTCGGCGAAGCAGCTCCGGTAGGGTTGAGGAAGGTGTCGGCGAAGCGCCTCCGGTAGGGTTGTGGAAGGTGTCGGCGAAGAGGATCAGAGGCCGTCGACGGGGGCGTCGGTGGGGCGGCTCCAGGGGGTGTGGACGAAGCGTCTCCGGTCGGGAGTACGAATGAGCTGCTGCAGATGCGCGGCGGTTGACGAGAGTACCGACGAAGCAGATCCAGTGTCGTGGACAAGGCCGGCACTGAATGGGCTATGGTACAGTGGTGGATGAGCAGTCTACTTGTTTCTAGGGGAGGTGGGAGGGGTAGATGCGGCCGTAGAAGCAGATCCGGCAAGGTGGACGCTGCTGGCAGTGAATGGGCTATGGTACGCCGGTGGATGAGCAGTCTAGGGTTTCGAGAGGGGAGGGGAGAAAGGGCGATGAAGTACGGACGGCGCGATGTAAGATGCTCTGGTGCTGTGGAGTTAGTCGTTTTTGCGGGAGGAGGGGAGAGGAAATGGGGGTGGCGTGTAGTGGGGGGAACCGGAAATTACCAAAGCAGCCCCGACCTATCATGTAGATGAGGGCGGTATTGTAACTGTTGGTCTCCGTGCACCAAGGACAAAAGGGGGATTTCGCATGCTAAAGAGTAAGGTGGCGGAAATTTTAGAAGGAGGCGGGAGATTTTGCCGCCTGCGGGATCGTTCGTATCCAGTTTCAACTAATTTTGGACCGTGCTAGCGGGAAGGTCATGCTAGACTGTGTACACAGGGCACGCGTCAGCAGTTAATAACTGGTGTGAAGTCCACCCCAGAAAAAAAGACAATAACTCGGGATGATGCGCCAATAACTTGGACGTTCACACGGGCGCGGCCAATCGTACGGGTGTAGTGGCGCGTTCACAAAAAAGGGATCAAAAGCTCAGCCTATGTATTTCTCATGTAAATAGATAATTTAATGTCATTGGTTATTTACTTTAAACATAATGCATTGACGTGTTAGTGTAGAGGCGCACAAAAAGAAATGGATATTGTAGTTAGCTACTTAAAAGTGTTACCTCGTATGATTACATAGCCTCCATTTCATAAATTGCGTAACCATTGAATTCATATATGAATATTACATATATATTACTTCAAAATAGAAACTTAAATCCTCCAAGACTAATGAATTTGAATGCAAGAGTAACAATGGTGCATGTGCATGATAGCTACATTGGTTGTTTGAAGAAACATCACTGTAACTTTGGCATGCACAACTGAAAAAGGTTTATTTAAATAGAAAAAATGTGATATGTGAGTGTCCAATCTTTATAGCGTTGAATCAATATTGTACCTTTGGCCACGATACGAAGTAGATATTGACTTATGTTCAAGCGATGCACATCCACGGTCGCTAGATAGTGATACGTGAATGAATTGTGCAATCTCTCTCACATGCATACATATCTCATTTCCCTGTGGGCGTCGGAATCACACACGCGCACTTCGTGTATTTCTCTCCCTCCGTCAGGGTTAAATTCGTCTTTCTACCCCATCCTACAAGTATCTCACACAGAAACACAAACTCAAATGCTATCTACCTATCACTAATGTCTACTTGAAGAAACATCTATGTCTAACACGCCCACCCCTTTAATTCCGCCCACCCACAGCCACTAATGTCTCAAAGTATAATAATGTCTCTCACACATATGCTATCTACCTATCACTTAATATAGCTAGATATGTGTCACACAAACTCCTTCTCCCTACTAGCAAGATGCCCATGTGCGTTGCACGGAACATCAAGATGCATTTGTATGAGAAGTTTATCTTGTGGGGGAAAAGGATGAACGAGGGAATGCCTTATTTGCAAATGCGGAGAGGGGTGTGGGTATCTTTTTGCAAAATTGCCATATTTTCCTTCATGTCTGTCGGATATAAATCGGATGGCCTATATTGCAGGATGGCAGGAACACCATCATCACCAACTCTGCAAGAGTAGAGATATGTGAGTGTCACTGCCCCCCCCACACACACACACTTCCCAACACCGAAGGAGTAGGGTGACACCTTGATCTTGATACTAATCTATCGTCTGGCTTCTCTCTCAAACATACACACACACTACCCGGCATCGAAGGAGTAGGGTGACACCTCGATCTTGATACTAATCTATCGACTGGATTCTCTCTCAAACATACACACACACACTACCCGGCACTGAAGGAGTAGGGTGGCACATCAATCTTGATAATAATCTATCGACTCCTCTTTCAAACACACACACACTCGCTAGTTGTGCCTCTGTGCCTACCGCGCACACTCTCGATACGTCTTTCTCTCCCCCCCCCCCCCCCCAACAATGACAACAGAAGGGTGAAAACTCGATCTGATCATAATCTGTCAATTGGTTTCTCTCTCAAACATTGTGTCTTGGTGCCTCGCTCGGTAGCCCCCTCGATATGTAGACTTCTCGCGCGCGCACAACTGTAGTGACGATGACGCTGAACCCAGTGTGCCTTGTTTTTACCGGCCTCATGTGATAGTTTTCACCCTGTTTTCTGTTAATTAACAAGGCAACCTTTTCTTTGTTACTACTAGTGAATCTGAAATCATTCGGGGCAGACATAAAACATATCACTTCCACCCAATTATCGCAGCAACTACTTTAAAAGAAATTAGCTAGCTGCCCGTGCGTTGCACGAAACATCAAGATGCATTTGTATGAGTAGTTTATCTTGTGAGAGAAAAGGCTGAACGAGGGAAGGCCTTATTTGCGAACATGGAGAGATGTGTGGGTATATCTTTGCAAAATTGCCATAGTTTCTTTCCTATCCGTTATAGATAAATCCGACGGCCTATATTGCAGGATGGCACGCACACCATCATCACCAACTCTGTTTTCTACTCCCTCCATCCGAAAATACTTGTCATCAAAATGGATAAAAATAGATGTATCTAAAACTAAAATATGTCTAGATACATTTCCTTTTATCCATATTGATGACAAGTATTTCCGGACGGAGGGAGTATTTGTCTGTTTAGAGATTTCAACAAGTGACTATGACCGGACCTTACCAACATACTCAAAAAAGTAGTCCATAATTTTGATGTTACCCTCTTTTCTTGGCGGTGCAGTGCCATCTGGATACCTCATAAATAAATCAAGGACAAATCTGACCCCTTCCTGAAAAGACATACGGAGCAAAATGAGTGAATCCACACTCTAAAATATGTCTACATACACATCCGTATGTGGTAGTCCATTTGAAATCTGAAAAAGACAAATATTTAGGAACGAATGGAGTATATATAAGAGTAGACATGGAGATATATCTCCAGCATGGTCTACAACAAAAATGTGTTGGGCTGGTTAGCGCCGGATGCTCGCAACTCGATGGCATGAGTTCAAATTCTGTCTTTTAACTTTAGATTTGTATATTATATATTACTCTACTTATTTAATATATATACTTCTTTCGCTACTGTACTGACAGTGGAACCCACAGAGTACTTAGAATATTAAGGATGGACTTGTTTCTTTTTAACCTTATGTACAAAACTGTAGCCACCCTGCAAGTCACATGTACACTGTACATGCAATTAACTTTTTATAGAGGGACAATCATACACGCAATTAACTCAAATGGATTGGATGTCACTCTATTATTTCCAGCATAAAGAGCATCTCCAACGGCAGCCGGCAAATTTCCTACCGCTTCCTTCCGCGGAGGACGACATCAAACGCCAGCGGCATACATTTTTACAACTCTAACCAGCCAGATGAAATTCGTGCAAACACGGACTGATTTCATATAAGCATGAAGGATTTCGTATAAAAAAGTCGGATCTTCATATAAACATGATGGATTTCATTACATTTACATGAACTAAGAGGTGCCAATCCGGCTCTCTTGTATAATTAATACTCCCTCCATCCGGAAATACTTGTCCTAGAAATGGATATATCTAGACTTATTTTAGTTCTAAATGGCCACCCACGGATCCCTTTGTCTTCCTCATGTCCGCCAGACACTTGCGGGGTCGACGAAGGTCCTCGGAAGAGACGAAGCAGCAAAGAAACCACCTGAATCCTCGGTCATCGCCTTGACGGTGGCCTTCATTGGTCCCAAGTGGCGGCGGCCTCCCGTGTTCTACTTCTCCTCGATGATGGCGGCGCACAGGGAGAAGCTGGCCACCGACTGGTCACTCTCCACGCACCCGGCTTCTGTCTCTACCTGCATGGCGCTGCCGCGGGCATGGGAGGCGCGGCCATCGCAGACACTGGTGGCGCGGTACGACGCGGCAGCGACGGCGCCCGTACCGGCGTGCTCGCCGCCGTGCCGGTGTGGAGCAACTCGCCACTCCTCATCGAGCTGAATTAGAGCGGCGAGTTGATGAACCACGCGCCTGCTTGGGGCGGCAACTGGCTCCGTCGGGCCAAGCGAGATTGGTGAAGCACCGAGCGGCCTCGCCCGTATCCGGAGGGCTCGGCAGGCCACCCAGCCGGGTAATATGACGGAGAACGGCTCATCAGAAGCCATCGGAACAGTGGAGAAAATGGTGAAGGAGGAGATAGGGGAGCAGCGGAGGGGTGCAATTCTTGCCCGCTGTCTGTCTGGCCTCGTGTAAATAGAGGGCGGACGGTAGGAGCTTGGCCGGCGTCTGGCCTCGTTTAAACTGAGGGCGGACGGGAGGAGCTCGGCCAGTGTTGCTTTAATTCCGGCCTGCTCATGAATGGACGTGTGGCCGGAGTAGGATTCTCGGTTTGCATGTGAGTTTAACGGAGGGGTTTAATGGAGGCACCGGGCATGCAGCGGGCGGCACAGTACTATTCGATTTGATAGCATTAATGAGCCGTCAAATCACAAAGGCCCTCGCCTCTCGTGAAACCGACCGAGCTAGAATGCCCCGCCCTCTAGCCTTTTGAAAAATGTATATACTCCACTTTTGTATAGTTGTAGTATCGATGGATTGCGCCATGGAGCAAAACTTGAAATTAAAAAAAAGGTGGTACATATAGAGAGCGCTCATGAACTTTTATAGTTTATAGGTCCCTTTTATAGTTTGTGGCAAATTTTGACTAAAGATTTAACTAACAAAATGTTAATGCATGTCAAGAAAAATTATCTCATTGGATTCGTCTTTGAACATAGTTTTGAAAAATATAATGTTTGGTGACATGCGTGAACATTTTCTTAGTTTAATCTATGGTCAAAATTTGGCACGAAATACAATGGGGACCAATAAACCCGGACAGAGGTAGTAGTAACAAAAGTGTGGTAACATGCAAAGCTTCATTTATTAGGTTATAGACTCATATTGCATTGGGACATGTGATGTTACAGTAACTAGCCACATAAGCAAATTTGCTGAGTTGGACTCGATGTTACTGATGAAGTTACTCCCACGGTGGCTAGTCTTACTAGTATTTGGTTTTCGTAAGATGACTTATAATACTCACCTAGATGGAGGGAGTATTTGATTTGACAGCGGGCGGCGCAGTTCGCGATACGCCTTTAATGCAGACGAGGGAGGGAGTAGCGGTTCCCGATATGTTGAACGGCCAATGCATCCTCCTTCAATTAATGCATGAGGGAAGTAATGGGAGGAGGTCTGGGAAAAGAGGCTGCACGATGTGAATGCAATGCAGTTTGCCCTCATTACCCTCATATAAAGGCGTCCCTCCTCCATTCCAATGCATCTACCACATCGTACGCACCTAAGCACTTGCCTAAGCACCTACACTAAGCGCAAAAGAGATCGCTCCAGACCCATGGCAGCGATGCGCGTGAGCGGCCAGCGGCTGCGCCAGATGGTCCACGATGCCGGCCTGTGGCATGGCGCCGAGGATCGTCTCCAGACGGTGTTGGAGATCGGCTGGTGGATGGCCGCTGTCGACGCCAACTACGACTCTCAGTTGGACCAGATGATCGTTGCCACCAGCAACAAGTTCACCGTCCTCAAGAAGCTCGCGGACGACATCGCCGCACTCCTCCAGCCCGCGCGCCCAGGCTCCTCATTGCCTGCCACCCTAATCGGCCTCCATGGCTGGAACCTCTTTCAAGCACTGGTGGCCTTGCGATTCCCCGCCGACGCCACGAAGAATGTCCACCTGGAGGTTGCGCTCGCCGCGAGGCGCCTCGCCCTGCAAGAATTCATCGACCTACACATCCACACATACGAGCAAATCGTGTACATAGGTATCTACAAGGCCAATGAGGACGCTACAACGTTGGCCTTCCTCAACCGGCTGGAAGCCTTGGATGCCTTTGTTGAGAAGCACCTCGACCTCGCCACAAAATCCGCCGCTTCTTAGCCGCCGGACGGTGGCCTGGCGCACTAAGTTGAGGAGGAGGTCGTATGTTCGTGGATCCATCTTTCTTCTTGCCTTCTGTAACCACCACTGCGATCGCATCATCCTGGCCTTAATTCTTATTGTGCTGTTGCATTCTCGTTCCAGTCAATACCGACATGTGCGATCCCTTTGCTTAATTATATGCATCACTATAACTAGTACTCCATCCGTCAATTTATAAGTTGTGCTTACCTTTTCCATCAACTTCGTGCAATGCACGGGCATCTTGCTACTACCTCCATTTCAGTTTACAAGTCCTGCGCGTATACCTAGGTTACCAATTTTATCACCCTAATATAAACTATATAACACAAAAATTATATCTTTTGAAAGTAGAAACTCCGAAGTTTATGTTGGTATATTTTTTGTAATATATGACTTGTATTAGGTTGGTCAAATTGACGACCTAGGGGTACGCGCACGCCCTGTAAACTAAGAGAGAGGTAGTAGAAACAATAGAATATGTCTATATAATCCGTATGTGATAGTCCATTTGAAATCTCAAAAAAGACAAATATTTAGGTACGGAGGGAGTAATATATTAGGAGTATATCAAAACAATAGTGATTTCTTTCATGTTGTGAACAAATACTACTATTCTACTACTTTGGATCCATCGCAACGCACGGGCACATTGCTAGTAAAAGGAAAAGGCCTGCCATGTTCGCATCGCACCCCCACACGCCCGGGAATCGGGAGTACAACATGGCCCGTCCGGCACGACACATGGCTTAGGGAAGGCGTGTTGCCTACAGCCTAGCATTTTCACTTTTATGTGGGACCGCCCGTTGAGCAAACCGACACCCCGCCCGCCGCCGGGTTGGAAAACAGAAACAAGGGGAAGATCTAGCTATAGCACGGAAGCCAAGAAATTTTGTGTCAGACGGGGCTCGTTGATAAACGAGGAGCATTCCATATTAGTACCACTCCTACCAAGTTTGTACTCCTAATACTATTATATTACTAGTACTACCACTATACAACTAGTAGATACGTGCACGGCACAACATCGTAGGAACAAAAAACGGGAAGATCTTGTTTTGGGTGATTTATCTTTTTTTCAATCAACGTAGTATGAATAATATGATGTGGGGGGCACCCATGAAGCTTATGTGGCTTGGTTGCATGGCTACGAAAGGTTAGAGAAAAATAAATAGATAATGTGTTTAGAGTGCACTCCACTAAATAGATACACTTTGGATCCATTGCAACAGACCGGCACATCTATATCTATACCCCCTATAAAGTGTGTGAAAAACTTTGAAAGTTGGTCGTTGGATGAAGCCAATCCGACGGTACAAAGATGGCAAATCCGAGCACTACTGGCCATTGGATATCATCCACCAGATTCTGCCACATGTATAATCTAGAAGACTCCATGGTTGAACTTAATTCATGACTAACTTTGCCACAACTAAGCTCAGGCAAAGTTATTAATAAGTTCTGCAAAATGAGAGCCACAAGTTTGCAAGCCTAAGGGAATCTTGCCACATTTTTTGTGTGTATGTCATGTGGGGCCAGTGTGGCTTGCCTAAGGCGTGGCTTGAACCAAACACTCACCTAAGTTAATCAAACTTGCCTAACCTTACATTCCACCAAATTTTTCCACAAGTTGGCAAGCCTAAGGGAATCTTGCCACATTTTTTGTGTGTATGTCATGTGGGGCCAATGTGGCTTGCCTAAGGCGTGGCTTGAACCAAACACTCACCTAAGTTAATCAAACTTGCCTAACCTTACATTCCACCAAATTTTGCCGCAAGTTGGCAAGCCTAAGGGAATCTTGCCACATTTTTTTGTGTGTATGTCATGTGGGGCCAGTGTGGCTTGCCTAAGGTGTGGCTTGAACCAAACACTCACCTAAGTTAATCAAACTTGCCTAACCTTACATTCCACCAAATTTTGCCACAAGTTGGCAAGCCTAAGGGAATCTTGCCACATTTTTTGTGTGTATGTCATGTGGGGCCAGTGTGGCTTGCCTAAGGTGTGGCTTGAACCAAACACTCACCTAAGTTAATCAAACTTGCCTAACCTTACATTCCACCAAATTTTGCCACAAGTTGGCAAGCCTAAGGGAATCTTGCCACATTTTTTGTGTGTATGTCATGTGGGGCCAGTGTGGCTTGCCTAAGGTGTGGCTTGAACCAAACACTCACCTAAGTTAATCAAACTTTCCTAACCTTACATTCCACCAAATTTTGCCACATGTTAGAATCCAGAAAACTCCACATGTAGAAGCATAATGCACAAACCACCAGAATCTCATGCGTGCAATGCACGTGTACCTTCCTACTAGTACTAGTAGTAGTAAGAAACAAATTCCAGTTTTGGCACGAGCTCCTACCGCGGGAGCACCACAAGGCATGCCGCAGGAGTTACATTTTCCTCTCGGGGCCCACGGGACCGAACTTCAGTGGCTTAGTGCCCGGCCTACGAGTCAATGACATGTGGGCCTTAAATGCGGCTGGCCCGCATGTCATTCTCATGGTGGTGGCGTGGTTCGCGACTCACTCGTTCGAGATGAACCGGCTGGTGGTGGTGTGGCCATGGCGAGGGTACCACAGCTGGGCGTCGGGGCGTTACGAGGCGTAGATGGCCACACCGGCGGGTACTACCTGTAGTACATAAGTACTCCAGCTGAGGATTGATGCCCGGGACGAAATGTATCACAGCCGCTGGATGAAAATTCGATGGTGCGGGAGTACGGATCGGAGCATAGCAGCGGACCAGGCAAACCGCGTCTAATTGGGGTGTGTCTGGGGTAGAAAGTTGATGGTCGCCACAGTTCAGCTGGCCCGCATGTCATGCACACAAAGGCAGAGGAGCGGTGGGGTCGAGAGGGATGAGGGGCACGAACAATCCTACCATTCTGTCACTGACATGTGGGACCCATAAGCGTGGGTCCCACCTGTCAGCGAAGGAAAGGTAGGGCAAGGCAGTGATAGCCACGTAAAGAGGATCCATGTCCACGTCGGGGGACGTCGTGCCGTGGGTTGGAGCGGCGTCCTGGGAATCGCGTGTGGGTGTGGCAGTGGTAGAAACAAGAAACGTGATGGTCGTCGTGGTTCAACTTCCATGGACAAGTTGTCGTGTCTGCTGACACATGTATATCAAAACTAGATTGTTTATATTTCAAGCACGTGAACAAGTATTATTCTACTAGTTTGGATCCATTGCAACGCACGGGCCAGCACATTGGTAGTAGTAGTGTCCATCTCTATCTCTAGAGGCCTTCCCTCGTTCATCCTTTTCTCTCACAAGATAAATTACTCATACAAATGCATCTTGATGTTCCATGGAACGCACGAGGATGTTTCCTTGGGGGTCTCTCCAGCGCGGCGTGGCCGTAGTTGCAAGTTGACGCCCCTTGAGATGCCGACGTCGAGGGGCACTCGGATTTCCTCCGATGAGCAGAGTTTGATCACGTAGTAAATGCATTCTAAAGACTACTTCCGTGTCCATTTCCTAATTCTCCCCCTGCCCACTGTTTCACAGGCTAGGCTCGGTGCGAGTGGAGATTGGCTTGCATATGTATGGGAGGGTACCAACATCAATTTGCACAACATTTACAACGGTGACACCGTTCCCGTAGAACCTTTGTCCAACATTGGGATCAGCCATGCAATGGGCCACCGCGTGAATTGGTACGATGGAACCACGGTGAGATTGAATAAAAGATAGCACGAACCTTGCACATGGCGGTCAAAGGCGGACCATGCTGTCTGCGGCCGATTTGTTGCTGAACGAGTAGGAAGACGTTGTGCTCCTTTCTAACCGCTTCGCGGTGACAAACCAGGGGACTTATTTTGTATGGGACACATCCTACAATATACTCCCTCTCTCCCAGTTTATTTGTTTTGAATCTTTTCATTTTATAAGTTTCAAATTCAAATTTAGAGCTCCCCATCACATGTTGAGATTACAATGTCCATTAAATCGTTGCGTGCATGTATAGTAAAGAAACAAATCTCGAGTTTGGCACGAGTTCGTGCTGCGGGAGCACCACAAGCCCTGGCGCAGGAGTTACATTTCCCTCTCCGGGCCGTCGGGACTGAGCTTCAGCGCCATACTACACCTACCTTTGAGTCAATAACATGTGGGTCCGATAGGTGACTGGTCCACATGTAATGCTCCCGAAGGCAGAGGGGCAGTGGGGCCAAGAGGGGTGAGCTGCAGGTCAGGGGATGTGTGGTTTCATGGATTCGAGCGGCGTCGTGGGAATCGCGGGTGGCTGTGGTAGAAACTTGATGCTCGCCGCATTTTAGGTGGCCCACATGTCATGCACACAAAGGCAGAGGGGCGGTGCGGCCGAGAGGGGTGAGGCGCATGTCGGGGGGCGTGGTGCCATGGGTTGGAGAGGCGTCGTGGGAATCGCGAGATGAAACGTGATGGTCGCCGTAGTTGAACTTCCATGGACGGACACATGCACTGTATACCGATCACTGGAAGGAGTAGCAGAGAAAGCTATATATGCGGATAAATAGTTCCTTATAGTCAAGCGGACCCACGCTACTACTCTGTTCCAAAGACATGCACACCATCAAAATAGTCCATCTATATCAATATACACCGAGAGGGAATAATTTTTTTTACAAGAGAGGAAATAGTTCATCCATCCATAATGCCCTCCTGCTGGTGCAGCGTTTTCTTCTTATTATTATTCTTCTTATTCTTCTTGTTCTCATTCTCTGTGGGAGACGGCTTCACAACAAGCTCTCTGGACCTTGCAGCTATCTCAAAACTCACACGGGCATCGAGGGCAGCATATTTTATCCGCTCGTACGTCAAGGGATAATTCTCCCATCCAGACGACCTTAATGCCACCGTCTCGTCACCCTTCTGAAGATTTGTACCGAGCACAAAATTTGCTACGTCGAATAGGGATGGTGTCTGTTTAGCACAATCTTCTACAGGAATTTTGATTCTGGTTTGTAGGTCAGCGATGCTTTTCAAATCAAGGTTGTACAGCTCCAGCTTCTGTTTGTCCCCTTCGATGGCTGCCCCACAGAAGTATATGTCCTCCCGAGACAAGAAATCGTAAAGCTCACCTGGTATGGAGGGCGAGTGTATGATGTGGTACACCAAAACATCATCTTCGAGGCACAGCTGAAGGACGGCGGCGCGCTGGATCTTCCAGGGGCACGCTCCATGTACTCTGCATCGAAACCGATGATCCTCGTCTCTACCTTTTCGAGGGAGTTGGATACATTGTTGATCCACTGCCGAACAACCCTTGGGTTGATGGTGACGGTGGCAACTATACGCATCGAGCCTTCGACGAGGACATGTTCGACGCTAAAAACCTGCATCTCGAGCTCTTTCGCCATTTGGAACCGCTGGAACGGAGGGCTATGGTTTGGAGAATTAGGATTAGATGGCTAGTCTAACTGAAGTAGTAGATGATTATTTAAAGAGGTTAAAACAATGTGAATGCAGTGGGGTTTGGATGCAAATGAAGACGAAGGGGAGGTGAAGAAGCCGAGGCGAATCGGTTCCTGATGGAGAAGTAAATGGGAGAAGTGGCATGCAAGCAGTTGATTAGACGGCTAGGTAGACTAAACGAAAAGGCTATGCAGGTAGACTGAGGAGTCGTACCTGTTTGTGTACGTGCCCATCCTTCCTGATAGGTGGGACCTATGCAAACAGATAAAAAATGTGTCGTAGCTTTTTTTTGAGCCCGTGATTGGGAGACACAACATTCTCTGGTTAAGGAATACTCCTTCCGTTTAGGTGAGTATAAGTCACCTTATGAAAATCAGGTTTTCCCAAAAACTTTAGGCGTGGAGCATTAACTTCCTGCTTGATCCCCTCCTAGCCTCGTTAGCCAGCATTCTCTTCCTCTGCTGTCGCATTCTACCTTTCCATTTTTCCTCTTCTCAAGTGTGGAACATTCTGCATGCCGTCCTTGATGCACCAGAACGACCACTGCATGCATCGCGACAGGGCGTTGCTTGGGCATGCACGAGAATTTGGTTCTGCTCGCAATATGGATGATACCTGAACGATGAAGTGAACAGGCATGCTAGCACGGGAGACCTATTTCCGCTATACAATACTGGAGTACTCATGTTCCTACTACTACTAGTAGTAGTAGTAGTACAACTGTGGTACACTTGATGGTCAAAATACTATTCATCCAGTCCTCACAGTGAAGTGACAACACCCTGCGCCTGACACTAGTCCAGGCGAGGTGGCGTGTTCGGGTTACCAAAGTCAGCCTCACCCTGTGCACTGTGCAGTCTGTCACCGCCACTGTACAGCACATTGGCGCCTCACCTCGTCTCCCTCTTCGCTCCCATAGCACCACTCCATCTCCATCTCCTTCTCCGTCTCTGTCTCCGTCTCCATCTCACTGTGCCCCCATGTACCATCGCCTCACTCGCCTCCCCCAGTACCACTATTCCCTCGCTTGGTGCTCTAGCACCAACATCCTTCTCCCCCGTAAATCAAGCCCCCTTCCAAACTCCACCATGGCTTAACGCGAACCGCGCAGCATCCATATGAGCCGCGATTGGAGCAATCTCCCCAGTGACATCCTCGACCTTTGTTGTTCGTGTATGGATATGTTGATCGCCCTGCGGCTGGCTGCATGCTCGAGGGACATGCACACGGCTATCATCGAAGCGAGGCCTAAGCTTTTCAAGACACCCTGCTTGCTGCTATCTGGTCTTGCGAGATTGGATCACCATAATACGGAGGCGTGCATGATGCCCCTCGGCTTCAATCCGATCTCCATTAGCCGAAACTTCTTTGCAGGTATGTAGTGTGTCGCCATACATCATTTCCCTCGACATCGATCCGATCACCATCGCCGGAAACTTCTTGGCAGGTATGTACTGGGTCAGCATGAACTCCCACTGGATGGCTGCCTTCAGAGAAGACGGTCAAAAGTTGGTGCTCGTGAATTTCCAGACCTCCCATGAGATTATCCTTCCTCCGTTGGATTATATAGAGTATTACCATCACGGTCCAAGTCATCTAGATTACTACGTCAGTTGGACGGACCTTGTTTTGCAGAAGATTGTAATCTGCCAAGTACCCAGACGACATGCGAATTACGCAGACTTCAAGCTAATTGCCTTGTTCGACCGTGGACTCGCCTATCTCTTACGCCGGTGCCTTTTTTAGCTGGAGACAACTCGGCTCGCAGTGGATCATCGTCAAAGCTGATACACACTTCTGTGATGCTATTGAACACAATGGCATCATCTACGCGATCAACAAAGGAGATGGCACCACGTATTGCTGGGACGGCGCGTGTAAGTTGTTTCCGTCTCATGTTAATGATGACGCCATGACACTGTTTGAACTTTTTTTGATGATTGGCATATCCCTGTTTGAGCAGAATTTGAGTAGAACTATGGCAATATATTAGGGACGCCGCAAATTAGCTATATTAGGAATGAGTTAATTCATGCGATTGTGACCATGTCATTACAGCCAATTTGTACCCTGAATAATCAAACGGTTAGGAATATATGGATGTTATCCTTATTTTACAGTAATCTATATACTACTACTAAATATGAGTGTGTATCAATGGCCATGTTAGTTTCCTCATTTTCATGATGTAGAAACATGCACCACACTGTTGGTTTCATCTAACCATACATTAGGGAAGTAAATGTGCATATGGAGAACTCTATATTTGGAAGTAGTGAAATCCTGCAATGCTTACCATGTGTACATACCTATATTCGCCCTTCAGCAATCAATGACTAGAATAATATCCTCACAAAAAATTTTCCCACAGAACACGAGTATATAACAATGCATGGTCTGTTAGTTACCTTGAAGAATTTGTTTGTGAGGACAGAACATGATTACATAACATGCATGACATGGTAGTTTCCTGTGAAGAATCGATTGCGAGATAACATGAGTATAACCATGCATGGCACTTCTATATTTTCGAACCCAGTATACATTTCCCTGTATTTTCCTCCCAGTTCCAACAGGGACATATCAATGTTGTTTCTTGCATTATCCTACTCATACTCTGAACAATGCTGATCTTACATTAACAATGCCTGTCCTTTTTGATATGATGCAGTGTCCCTACAGTTATTGCCCTTTGTAATTACACCACCTTTGCCAAAAACAGGGAAGCACAACTGGTTCCTCGCTCGATCAGACGACGACAAAAGACTAATGATCATTCGGACACATGAGCCGGAAAAGTTATATTGCAAAAACCCCACTGTATACAAGCAACGTGTAATACGTGAGTATCCGGACAGTGGATGTTATGTCTATGAGCAGGATACCAGCTTGTTGGGGCCTTTAGGATTTTTTTAGTTGGAGGCGGGTAAATAGCCTTGGTTCACACTCTCTGTTTCTCGGACTCAATTATCCGATTAACCAGGAGATCACCCTTGGCAAGGACCTTGATGGCGGAGAGGCTCTATTTGCTATGGAAAACTGTGTCTACATGGCGAGCCCTAGGAGTTCGGGAGCATACTCCCCTGATTGTCAACGATACAGCCTGCAGCCAAAAGAAGGTGAGAATGACAAAGGCATCCGGATTAACTTTGATCCTTGGATGTCTCAATTACGACAGGTAGTGATGTGGTTCAAGCCTTCAGGTTGATAGGTAACTGGGCTGTTGCATCGAAAGGGTGGAGTATTGGTGTCTCCGGCTCACTGGTCGTTGAAGCGGGGCTGCAAATTATGATGGTGTTGGATCATCTCTTCGAATGACTTTGTTGTCTTTGCTGATGGTTCTGGATTGGTAGTTCTTTTTTTGTTATGCATATTCCTTGTCATTTGGTCATCCTCGTCTATGTCACTCTTTCTATGTAATGGTTGCTTCTGTTTAGAATGTCATTCTCATCTGGATCAGAGAGTCTGAGCACTGCAGATGGGTACGTTTTGGTGGTGTAGCAAGACTTCTTATGAACTATCATGTCTTGCTCTTTATGTCAGTAGTAGTCACTAGTCAGGGTTTGAATGTTGTATATATCGTTGTTTCGAACTGTTTATTCTCTCGAACTACTGGTGGGCTAAATGAGGGCATCACCATTCTCCAGTGTTCAGAGTATATCTCCTTTTTTCAAGTTATATAATTTGAGCTCACTGTCTTTTTGATGACGTACACTTGTTTGGGCCAGTGAGGTGTCGTTGAATATGGGCCGAGTAGTAACGCAATGCCAAACAGGTCAATTATTACTCTCGGGCCGGGCTCTCAAAAGATCCTGTAAAAAAAGGTTGGGCTCTCCAAAAAAGAAAGAATAAGGACTCTTAGGCCGACATGTGGGCGCCACCGGTGTTTTCGTGCGCTTGCGCGCCGAGAGCATATTGGCGCGTGCTCGAAATTCATGCTACCTTTTCATCCCCAGTCTCCCGCCCCTCCCCCACCTCTGGAATCTCGATTCCTACTCCAGTTCCCCCAAATCCCCCTGCTGTACTCCATGTACTCAAGCGCACTATCATGTCACTGGTGAACGCGGATATCTGAGCCGGAGATCCTGAGGTTCGTCCTGCCTTCGGTCGTTGCGTGCTGTCGCTCAACAGTGGCATGGCGGCACTTGACGACCAGTTTGCCGGTAAAGTGCTGATGGTAACCATCAAAGGCGACCGGCCTCCTGTCTCGCCGGACGACCTTGTCAAAGCTCTTGGCATTGCGCACGGCATCCAAATAAGTGACTTGCTCCTCGAAGTCTGTCCGCCACCGGCTGATTTCTTCGCCAGGTTCCAAACAACTTTCGACTGCAGTCGTGTGTTCGAATCTTCCCGGTGTTTGTTCTGCGATGGCGCGCTGGTGAGCTTTGATCGGTGGCAACCAGGATGGGGCTCGGTGCCCTCTGAGCTTGAGTTTTTAACAAAGCTTACCTTCCACGGCATGCCTCGACATGCTTGGAACAGCGACTCCATGAACGAGCTTATCAACGACCTTGGAGGTGAGCTCGTAAGTATGTTTGTTCCTCCAGACAGCTGGGCTCTGACGGTTATGGCATGGATGAAGAAGTCGTCCACCATACCGAAGGTGATTGGTGTTGAGATAATGGTGCAGGAACCGGGGTTGTACTATTCGTCACCACCAAGGCCGCCGCGGACCATGTTAGGGATGTACCTGTATCGAGTGTTCGTGCATGTCGAAGAAGTGGTCAATCCATCAATCGAAGTCCTGCCGCCACCGCTGGTGCCAGGGTCCGTCGACGACGTCCATTACCAGAGTCAACGTTAGACTTTCCCCGTGTTGCTCGGAATGATGGATGGCACAGGGCCTACTCCATGGCGCGGCGAAGGCCACTGCTTCTTTGGGAGAAGAGGCAGGGCTGGCTGCCTGGATGTGCTCTAATTTGAGGTAACAACTGAATCTTGTCAGATAGTACTAGTTAAATCCGAGCTATGGGTCTGAAGCACTGATATGCCAGTACATTTGATTGTGACCTGTTCTAATTTTGTACCTGAACTTTTTTTAGAAAGGGTTGTACGTCAACTTAATGTGCTAGTAGAACTTATTGTGTTGTCTGTCTGTTTTCTTTCCACAACATTCAAGATATTTCCCCGTCATTTATAAAGACGATGAACCGTTATGTACGACTTCGTTGGTTTTAACATAGCCCTTCCTGTAGCGATCCACTGCTTCCATCCTGATTGTGCCGCCTGCATGAAATTTTTGTATGCAAGTTCAGTGTGCTATGATGTTCTATATGATTGTGTCAACTATATAAGTTTTTACTGAGCATCAGCAATGCATATGGCTGAAAGATGTATTTACGAGCACCGACCGATGGCTCTTTCTCTCTATCTCTCTCTCACTCTCTCTCTCTCTCACACACACACACACGCACACACACGCGCACACGCACAAGTGGGACCTGTTGAATTATTTATTTGCTCGTGACAGCTTTTAATTAGGTTCCACTATAATCTAACTTTTTTCTTAAGTTATTAATTGAGCTCAGTGACTTCAAAAAGTTGTACAGAAGCCTTGTTTGGGCCTTTCCGGCGTCCCTGAATGTGGGCTGAGTAACCATGTTAGGTTGTACTGTACTACACAGGCCTTTTTTTCAACATCAGCAATGCAACTGGGCCGACAGTTGTACACAATATCCGGGTCAACTTGTTATCTGCCCCGCTGGGCTGCAAAGTTTCCTAGGAGGTATGCATTAGGCTGGTCACAATGGGCAAGAACATAAGCTAGTAACTTACACACTTCCCTAGACTATGTTACTATCTCCATAGTGGGTAGGAACATCTATGTAGTGTCATGCAACGATGTATTTATTAGGTTATAGACTCATTGTTTCTTGGAGTGTGTGATGTTCCGGTAACTTAGCTAGTTACCACAAGCACCTCTCTCTTCATTAAATATGTGCCACATAAGCAAAGTTGTATTGGAGTGTGTGATGTTACTCCTAAGTTCCTCCCCATTGTGACCAGCCTTAGGCTTAACAAGAAAATGGACTTTAAGAAATAATAAATGGGATGTAATTATAATAACTGGGCAATTACTATGCACCAAACACGTAATTAGTTTGAAAATATATTATTTTTGGAATTTAGAAATTTTAATTTCATTACTTGTTGCACGCGCAATACTTCGTTGGATTTTAACGTGATACAACTTTATTTTGAAATTATATTTAACCTGACTAGAAATTTCGGATAAAAATATTTTGGATCCCATCAAAATGTGGGAATTTTTTTTTAATTCTGTTTTGAGCGGTTGTTTGAAATTATTAATCGTTGTCCTACCTAGAAGTTGGGCTGTACTTTTAACAAACCCATAAATGGGTTGTAGTAAATTCCATTAGAATTGGAAAATGGGATGTACATTCTTACAAATCTCAAATGGGCTATATGTTCTCTTCCAAATCCGAGCTGTGGGCCTACTAAGTTGACGCGTACCAAGGGCTTTGTCAACTTAGTCAATATAAACGATTCTAGCTGCAGTGATCGTAGGATGTCCATCCAATGGCCGTAGTGCTTCTTTAACCTCTAGTCTTCTTGCTCTAGCCGCCCAAAGCAGCATCGGTCATGTCGCGTGCTCCTGCCTCCCGTGGCCGCAAGGAAGTGCCTCCTTATTACGCGCAAAATAATTATTCCTCCACCTGACAGCAGGGACCCATCAGACGGGCCACCTTATTTCACGAAAAAAATGTTTCCCCCCTGACTGCTGGGACCAACCGGACGGGCCAGTGTATTTCGCAAAAAAAACGTTCCCCGCGCTGTCCGCTCAGACCCACCGGAAGTGCCTCCTTATTACGCACAAAAAAATGAATACTCCCACTGCTAGCTGGGACCCACCATGGTGGGAGGCTGACTTGTGGTCCTACTAAGTTGACTGGGACGGGGGCCTTTGTCAACTTTAGTCAATATGAACGATTCTAGCTCCAGTGACCGTACGATGGCCATCCAACGGTCGTAGTGCTTCTTCAACCTCTGGTGTTCTTGCTCCAGCCGCCCAAAGCAGCGTCGGTCGTGCCGCATGCTCCTGCCTCCCGTGGCCGGCTGTGCTGCCGCAGAGGCCTCACCGCCCCCTACTATTCCCACCGCTGGCCAGGCCCTGCGGCGACGGCATCCTCGCACCACAGCCGAACCAGTGAACCCTCGTACTCCTCTCCACGCGGGCTTCCACTGCCGCGTCTTCCCCGGCTCCCCGTCGTCCCCTTCCTAGGCCTCACCGTCGTCCACCGTCGTGGTGCTCTTGGCGCGGCGTGGTCAATGTGGTCAACGACCGACTTCCATTGGAAGAGTACTGTACGTGGAGAGGCTGACAGCTGGGTCCACGGCAGCCGCAAGGAAGTGCCTCCTTATTACGCGGAAAATAATTATTCCTCCACCTGACACCAGGGACCCACCGGACGGGTCACCAGTATTTCGCGAAAAAAACATTTCCCCCTGACTGCTGGGACCCAAAGGACGGGCCACCGTATTTCGTGAAAAAAACGTTCCCCCCACTGTCATCTCGGACCCACCGGAAGTGCCTCCTTATTACGCACAAAAAAATGAATACCCCCTGCTAGCTAGGACCAACCTTGGTGGGAGGCTGACTTGTGGGCCTACTAAGTTGACTGGGACGGAGGCCTTTGTCAACTTTAGTCAATATATGAACGATTCTAGCTCCAGTGACCGTACGATGTCCATCCAACAGCCGTAGTGCTTCTTCAACCTCTGGTCTTCTTGCTCCAGCCGCCCAAAGCAGCGCCGGTCGTGCCGCCTGCTCCTGCCGCCCAAAGCAGCGCCGGTCGTGCGGCCTGCTCCTGCCACCCGTGGCCGGCTGTGATGCCGCGGAGGCCTCACCACCCCTACTACTCCCACCGCTGGCCAGGCCATCCCTCTAGGCACCTGGCACCCACACCCCCTGTTATTCTGCGGCGACGGCAGCCTCACACCGCAGCCGAACGAGTGAACCCTCATACTCCTCTACGCGTGGGCATCCACTGCCGCCTCTTCCCCGGCTCCGCGTCGTCTCCTTCCTAGGCCTCGCCGTCGTCCACCGCCCTGGTGCTCTCGGCGCGACGTGGTCAACGTGGTCAAGGAATGGCTTCCATCAAACATGGACTGTACATGGAGAGGCTGACAGCTTGGTCCACGGCCGCAGCAAGGAAGTGCCTCCTTATTACGCGCAAAATAATTATTCCTCCACCTGACAGCGGGGACCCACCGGACAGGCCACCGTATTTTGCGAAAAAAACATTTCCCCCTGTCTGCTGGGACCCACCAATTACATCTTCGCATGCAAGGAAGTGCGTCCGAAAAAAAACGATTTACCCCCCTGACTGCTGGGACCCACCAGCTACATCGTCGCACGCAAGGAAGTGCCTGACAGCCAGGACCCACCTGGTTGAAGCGTACGTAGCGTTGTCATTCTGGTCACGAATGTGTACGTACATATTGGTCGTAGTAGAGGCGCGCACGTACACGTACGTACAGCGGCGAGGGTGCAAGAAAGAAAATACGGCCACGTACATACATACAGGCGGGGTCTCGAACACCTACTCCTGCATACGTACATGGCTGGGTCGGAACAGAGAAATAGCATCGTCATCGTGTTCATAGGGAGCCAACCGGCTGGGTCGGAACGGAATGCGTGGTCGTGTTCATCGGGAGGGCTTGGACGGAACAGGCGATGGAAACGAGGCCTGGCATACCGCACAATGGAGGAAACGGCCTTGTGTTCGACCGGCCACGTTCGAAACGGGGTCCTATTGATCGGGAGGGGCCTGACGTACCGCAAAACGGAGGAAACGGACCTCCTACAGTCGAAATGGGGGTCCTATTCATCGGGAGGGGTGTGGCATACCGCAAAACGGAGGAAACGGGCCTCCTACGGTCAAAATGGGGGTCCTGTTCATCGGGAGGGGTGTGGCGTATCGCAAAACGGACGAAATGGACCTCCTACAGTCGAAACGGGGGTCCTGTTCATCAGGAGGGGTGTGGCGTACCGCAAAACAGACGAAACGGACTTGTGTTGGGGCGCTACGGTCGAAACGGGGGGGAGGGGTGTGGCGTACCACAAAACGGGACTCCACGGGATACTGTTCATCTCCACCGACGACCTCCTCCAGCCTCCACGGGCTACCGTCGACCTCCTCCAGCCTCCACGGGCTCCTGTTCATCCAGCCTCCACCGCACGCTACTCCACCGGCTACTGTTCAACCACCCCTCCACGGGCACCCCTCCACCGTCTACTATTCATCTAGCCCTCCACACCATGGGGTCCTGTTCAACCACCCCTCCACGGCCACCCCTCCACCGTCTACTGTTCATCCAGCCCTCCACACCACGGGTTCCTGTTCATCCAGAGGCAACGCCACCGCTCACTGTTCATCCAACCCCCCCCCCCCCCCCGCCGCCGCAACACTCACTGTACATCCAATCGATCGGCTTCAGTTAGCAGCAGTAGCGAAGGAATCGCTCCATCAGGTTCAGTTAACAGCCATCGATCGATCCCTCGGGTTCAGTAATGTATAGCCTGCAGTGCAATCACTCGGGTTTAGTTAGAGCCCAACGCCTCGCTCGGGTTCAGTTAGAGCCAACGCCTCGCACACACGCGCGTACGTACGAGAGAAACGCACATCACTCTCCCACCGTAACCGGCAACTCCCCATAATTTTCCTCCCCCTCGCTTCTACCATGGTTTTTTTCGTCATGGACGGCCCAAAGAATGTCATGCAGCTGCGTCTTCGGCCCGCCCAGGACGAAAAGCCCATTTTCTGTCATGATTTTTTGTCATAGAAGTAGGAGCCCACCACATCTATGATGATACCAGGTTTTGTCACAATTATCGTCATAGAAGTGTCATATGTATGACATAAAAAAATTCGTTCGGCCCAAAATGTCACGGATGTGTCTTTTTTTGTAGTGACAGCCATGTTAGTAAAACAATTTTCCAGTGACTAGACTCAACTTCGGCCAAGGAGTTGGAAAGGGGGGTTCCTACAGGCAGTCGGCTCTGATACCAACTTATGATGCCCCCGATTTGACCGTACACTAATCATGCACGCAAATGTGTACGACCAAGATCAGGAACTCACGGGAAGATATCACAACACAATTCTAGACACAAATTAAAATAATACAAGCTTCATATTACAAGCCAAGGGCCTCGAGGGCTCGAATAGAGAAGCCCGGATACAAGCGAGTCAGAGGAAGCAACAATATCTGAGTACAGACATAAGTCAACAAGACTGCCTTAAAAAGGCAAACACAAAAGCAACAACGATTGAAGAGGCAAGGCCTCCTGCCTGGGACCTCCTAACTACTCTTGGTCGTCAATGATCTCCACGTAGTAGGCACTCTCCGGAGTAGTAGTAGTAGCTGACGGGGTAGCATCTGGCTCCTGGGATCCACCATCTGGTTGCAACAACTAGAAAGAAGGGGGAAAAGGGGTAGCAAAGCAACCGTTAGTACTCATCCAAAGTACTCGCAAGCATCAGATCTATACTAAGTATGCATCAGTATCAAATGAAAGGGTTGAATCTGTGGACTGAACTGTAGAATGCCAGAATAGAGGGGAAGGCCTAGCCTATCAAAGACTAGCATCTTCAAGCAGCTCCAAGCATCTTGCAGCATGTAGAAGAGTAAAGAATAGCATTTTAATTAACAAGCATGTTGTAACATTAATGCCTAGAGATCCTTCCTCGACTCCTTGCGAGAAAGCAATCCCGGAGCCAGCATATCCATCACATATCTCAAGTATCCATTTCTAGTTATACTAGATCAGGATACAAGTCTGACCATCCGTTACCATGGACACGGATACTAATAGATAATATTCCCTGCAGGGGTGCACCACGTTACCCAACACGCTTGATTACTCTGGTCGGACACACTTTTCTGAGTCAATGCCCGGCCTCGGAAGATCAACACGTTGCAACCCTACCTAGGCTCAGCAGATAGGTCCCCACCAGTCTACATCCTAAGCGCTCAGAGGTCTTGGGCCCATCGCCCTTTGCACTCCGGGTCGTTGTGCATAAGGGGATACTAGCACCACCTCTGCCTGGATGGCGCGATCTGGCCTGGCCACAATGCTGAACTGGACATCTGACAAAGCTTCGGCTGATACTGCGACACCGAGCCCATAATTATTCTCGCGTGGTGGTTAGTGCGCAAAGGCGAGAGGCCAACTCAGAACAAATACCCAAACCATTAGTATATTAGGGTCTTGCAGAGACGAGCAGAGACTCACGATTGATGTGACCCCGTCTCCCCATCTCGTGGACTCACAGCAAGGGCCCAGAATGCTCGGCCGTGCCACGTAATTATCTTGTGGGTGCTCTCTGGGCCCGCCCGACCTTCACAAAGGTCTCAAGTAAAGCCAAGGTAACCGTGTGTCCAAACATCAAGGGAGAAACCCCGAGGAATCACCCTCGGTGGATTCCACTCAATGTAATCATCAAGGTGATCGTAGGAGGAATCACCCTCGAGGTTCGCACTTGAGGGGCTGCACGACAGAGTCATATCGGGAGTGGTGAAGGAGGAATCACCCTCCATGACCACGACTGAATAGCTACACTACAGAGTTATCATCAGGAGTGCGTTACGAGGTATCACCCTCGGCACTCGATAGTAACTATGCAGAGTCATACAACTAAGGGGGTGAAGTGATGTGTTGGTCTCTGGTCGTCGATCACGTTGATCGAGTCATCGATCATGAAGCAGGGGCAATAAGGACAAGGTGGGGGTCACTGATGGATCACTAACCAACCTATACTAAGCATTTTAGGATAAACAGGTAGGTAACAATAGCAGGTATAAAAGCAGGCTATGCATCAGAATAGGAGCAATCAGTTACAGTAGCAAAATCTAATGCAAGCATGAGAGAATGGAATGGGTGATATCGGGATGATCAAAGGGGGGCTTGCCTAGAAGCTCCGCTGAAACGGAAGAGTCGTCATTGACATAGTCGATCACAGGGACATCAACAGTGGTCTCGGGGTCTACTAGAGAGAACAAGAGGGGGAAGAAACAATAAATACAAGAAAATAGATGCATGACATGACAATAGGCACAGCTAGAGGTGTTCTAATGCAGTGTTACATGATACTGGCAAGGGGGGTAACATCTGGGAATGCTTTCCCGAAGCCTGGCATTTTCGGACAAATGAATCGAAGGGGGACGGTTGCATGTTCGCTATGATAGGGGCATGTGACAGATGAACCGACCGCGTATTCGGATTCGTCACATTTTTATGAGCAACTTTCATGTATAAAACCTTTTCATCCGAGCTATGGATTATTTAAATTAATTTTTGAAGTTTCTACAACAATTTTGGAATAAACAGATTTAGTTAAATGGAAAACAGGTTTATGACATCACCAGGACATCAGCATGATGTCAGCAGTCAACAGGGGTGTTGACTGGGTCAAACTTACATGTGGGTCCCGCTGTCATTGACATAGCTTAATTAAACAGATCTAATTAGTTAACCTAGTTAATTAGGTTAAATAGATTGAGTTAATTAGTTTAATTAAACATGATTACTTAATTTAATTAATTCACTAACTAATTAATTGATTATTTTATTTTGAGTTTAATATTTTTTAAATCATTTTTTACTAGGGCTGGCACCACGTGTCTACGGCCATAGCGGGTGTGGGCTAATGGCACGGGTGCGGGCGCCGGGCGTGGGCGCCCGTTTGGTGTATGAGGCCACCAGGGGGGCGCCGACCACGGCGGCTGGCCAGAGTAGGGGGCGCCGACCATGACGGCTAGCCGGAGTAGGGCGGCGCGGCCAGTGCCACAGAGGCACGGGCGAGCGGGGCACAAGCTGCAGCAGCGCTAGGCGGCAGCGGGCAGAGCGTGCGTGCGACGACCACGGGCACGGGGCAAGGCGCCTAGCGCGCGCCGCGGGCACGGCAATGCGACGGTGAGCACGAGCACACGAGGGAGAGGGCGCGGGGTGACCGCGGCGAGCAGCGACAGCCGGGACTGCGGGGCGTGCACGGCGGTGACAGGAGCAAGGGGGAGACAGGAGGGGTACTCACCCCCATTGTAGATGAACAGGGGGCCAGAGAGGGAGAGGTGAGGAGGCGAGATCCGGTGGCGTCGGGGCTCGAGGCGCGGCGGGTCGAGCCCCTGATTCAGTTCGGGTCGAGGGGGGCAAGCGTCGTGCGGGAGAAGATGGAGAGGCGGGCACCGGTGAGGTGGCAAAGGGGTGGCTCTGGCGATTGACGTCGGGGGCGCAGCGGGGGGGTGTCGGTGTCAAAACCGGCGGATCTTGGGTAGGGGGTCCCGATCTGTGCGTCTTAGGCTGATGGTAACAGGAAGCGAGGGACACAATGTTTACCCAGGTTCGGGCCCTCTCGATGGAGGTAAAACCCTACTTCCTGCTTGATTAATATTGAAGATATGAGTAGTACAAGAGTAGATCTACCACGAGATCGTAGAGGCTAAACCCCAGGAGCTAGCCTATGATGGTATGATTGTAAATGTGATCGGCCTTCTAAGGACCATCCTCTCCGGTTTATATAGACACCGGAGAGGGCTAGGGTTTACACGGAGTCGGTTACAAGGAAGGAAATACAATATCCGGATCGCCAAGCTTGTCTTCCACGCAAAGGAGAGTCCCATCCGGACACGAGATGGAGTCTTGAATCTTGTATCTTCACGCTTCAATAGTCCGGACGATGTATATAGTCTGGCTGTCCGGATACCCCCTAATCCAGGACTCCCTCAGTAGCCCCTGAACCAGGCTTCAATGATGATGAGTCCGGCGCGCAGTCTTGTCTTCGGCATTGCAAGGCGGGTTCTTCCTTCTGAATACTCCAAGGTTATTATCAAACACGTAGAACGTGTCCGGATCTGCAAAATGATCTTCACATACCACCGTAGAGAGAATGATACTTCAGCTGACAACTTTTTAAACGACGTGATATGTTATTACGGTCGGGTCATTATTCGAACCGTTTTCCCACAACCAGCCACAGCGTGTATTATGAGGCGGTTTCCTTGACACATCTTGTCAAAGCAGAGATCGTGTCCCCTTATCGCAGGATTCTCATCAATACGGGTATGGGTAATCCCACCGTGCCATCAATCGTGGCACTTGGGAAGTAAGCGATCCTCAATGGGCAAGTGGGGAGGCGCACCGCTTTCATCGCCTCTATAAAAGGATAAAGGACCCTCATTTTTACCCACACCCTCCTCCTCCTTTGCTCATCCTTACCTCCCCGATCTCCAGTGCCCTAGTCCGAGTCTTCTCCGCAGAGCTAAACATGCCCAGAGCAGGAGGCAAGTGGGTGGCCTCCACCATGAAGGAGAAGCATATCGCGAATCTTCGGGCGGCCGGATACTTGGCCGCAGACATAGCGCACCGGCTACCGGACGATGGGCAGGTCACTCCAACTCCGGGACCCCACGAGAGGGTCGTGTTTCTCGCCCACTTCGTCCGTGGACTGGGGTTTCCACTTCACCCCTTCGTCCGCGGGCTCATGTTCTACTACAGGCTAGATTTCCATGATCTAGCCCCGAACTTCGTCCTCAACATCTTGGCGTTCATCATCGTATGCGAGGCCTTCCTCCGCATCAAGCCTCATTTCGGCTTGTGGCTGCAAATCTTCTGCGTGAAGCCGAAGATCGGAAGCGGCCAGCAAACGGAGTGCGGAGGAGCCATGGTGGGCAAGATGCCCAACGTCACCTGGCTTGACGGATCCTTTGCGGAAACCGTGAAGGGGTGGCACTCGGGGTGATTCTACATCATCGAGCCGCGCGACGCCAACTGGGCGGCGGCCCCCGAATTCCGATCCGGAACCCCCATGTGGCTCACCTCCTCGGAAAAGAAGGGCCTGTCCTGGGGCGAATCTACAAAGCTGACGGGGCTCCAAAACTGCATCAAGAGCATGAAAGACAAGAACATCAAAATTTTCAACGTGGTCTAGGTCATGTTCGTTCGCTGGATTCTGTCATGCTAAAGATGGGCATTCAATCTGTGGGAGTTCGTTCCGGCCGAACACCGGATGCTTTAGAGGCTCTACGGCATGAAGCACGAAGACGCGTGGAAGGCGTTGTTCAAGGCCTCCGAAGTACCTCCTCCCACATCCGAGGACCGTGGGCTCCATGCCGTGCGGCCTCCTAGTCAGGTGAGTTTTCAGGCTATCACTGGATTCAGTTCTTCCTAATATATTTGTGGGGGAGCCTCATGTAATTGTGCATATTTGTTCAGGATTATGTGGCGATAGCGGAGCAGATTGACTGTCCGGCTCCGCTGCCAGAAGACCCGGCCAATGCTCTCGTGATGGAGATGCTGGTCTCGGCGCCCTACAAGGTGCCGAAGAAGAAGGCCGGAAAGAAGGCCCCGGGGATCCGAAAGGGTCTGCGGCGTAAGGTCACGCCAGAAGCCTCGTTCGAAGACGACGAGGCACACTCCTCCCCCGAAGGGGAAGAGGAAGAAGAAGAAGAGGAGGAGGCCGCCCCATTCGGAGAGGACGGGGGGCTGAGAGGGCAGACCAGGGGGCCAAGAGAGGCCCCTGGCGCAAGGCCGTCATATCCTCATTGTCCGATGACGACGAGGCAGATTCCTCCCGCGGAGGCGGGGGAAAACAAGAAGAAACTCCACCTCCCTGTATTGGGGGGAGAAAAAGAGGAACGTCGCCCCGGAGGGGGAGGCCGGGACATCCAAGAAGGGAAAAGTGTCCCTTCCAGACTACTCTACCACTGCCGCCGATAGCGAGGAGGGGTGGCTGCCCAGGAAGAAGCCCTAGTGCGATCATAAGTATCCTCACTCTATCGTAATTTTGCTTCATAGTTTTGTTATAACGCCGAACTTGTATGCAGTCTGGCCAGGGTCCATCCCGAGGTGTCATCTTCGGACGGGTCCTTGAGTGATTCGGCAATGAACTCATTTCCGACGGCCACTACTCCCCAGCCTGCGGATGACACGAAGATGTTGTCCCAAAGGCTCTCAGATCGGGGGGAGGCGGATCTGGAGGCGCCCCAAGGCGGCATTCCAGACGTCGGACACGCGGGGTTCAAGATCCCCGCGGATCGTGTTGATGAGAGCCGCAGTAAGCCGGACTCTAAGCCGAACACTGTTCCGGAACCTCCCGTGGTTCCGGACTCAGGCGGGCAGCCCCTCGTTAAGGAGGGCGAGCCGTCTGTGCCGAAGACTTCCGCTACGCCCGAGGCGTCAGATTGTCTACTGGAAGCGCTTCGAGGTGCTTCCATGGATGAAGAGCACCGTACTCTTATGAGTGCGGTGATTCAGAAGGTTTTGTCCGCCAAGAGCGGACTAACCGAAGCTTGCACCAGCCTCCTAACAGGCTTTGAGGTAAGTAATAAAAATGTGTGAAATTGCCACCCGATAGGTAGTAGCCCCTGATACTCTTTTTGGTGTTCGGACAGAAAGACCAAACGGAGGGTCAATTATAATCCGCAGGAGTCTAACAAGAAGTTTGAATGTGAATAAACAGGCTGTGTTGCTTGCCGCTGCTGTCCGCACGGCCGAGATCGCTGGACTAAAACAGGACCTGGAGCAAGCGCAGGGAGAGCTCAGCCTCACGAGGAGGCAGCTCGAAGAGAACGAAGGTGAATGATTCCCCTCTCTCATATAATGAAGGATAGATAAAATTGGTTATTCTAATCGATGAAGCGTCGTGATTTTTGTAACAGGGGCCACCACCGAAGTGGCATCTCTGAAGAAAGCGTTGTCCGAGGCCGAACGCAAGGTGGCCTTGGAGTGCAAGGAGCGCGAAAAGCAAGATGCTAGAGTGGGCGAGGTACAACAAGAGCTCCAGGAGCTCGGCAAAAAGTTCGAGTCCGTGGAGCATGAGCTTAAGGCGAAAGAGGCCGAGCTTGCGAAGGCCCTTGCAAGTATAAAAGACGCGAAGGTCGAAGCTGAGAAGGCGCAGCAGGAAATCCAGGAGGCCAAAAAGATAGTGGCGGGTAAGAAATTCTTTATGCAAAGCAAACATGTGGAGGAGGCATTTCTTTTACTTACCCGAGTCCGGAGCTCTCCAGGGGCATTTGCAGATCTGCCATGCAGCATCTCAGATGCCGTGGAGTTCTACCGTGCCCAGGAGGGGAGCTCAACAGAGAAGCTGTTCTGGTCCCACTATGCTGGGGCTGAACATCCAACGCCTTTGAGTGACCAACTGAAGTAGTTGGTCGAACTCCACAGGGCGGCCGAAGTGGCTATGAAGGATTCCATAGTCCGGATGTGGCTCGGTGAGCCCCTGCCCACCAGCTACTTCGGCTGATCAAGCGGATGGTGAATGCCTGTCCGCGACTCGAAGTCATCAAGTGATCCGTTTGCATTAAGGGTGCCCGCCAGGACTTTGCCCGTGCGAAGGTGCATTGGGGAAAGCTGGATGCGAAGAAGCTAGTGAAGGACGGGCCACCGGAGGGCAAGGCGCATCGCTATCCGGAGAAGTATTAGGATGGCGTTATGAAGGGCGCTCGCCTCGTGGCCGATGAATGTACCAAGGACACATTTTTAGAATGAATTAACTTTTGTCATCTTTGTAATATAAGGACGAAGTTACTTGCGCTATGAAGCGCTTTTGTTATTTAAAATATTACCTTCTGTGTGGCTGTTTATAAAATACTAAAAGTAGGCCAGTCATCGACT
Source organism: Triticum aestivum (assembly GCF_018294505.1). Classification (NCBI taxonomy): domain Eukaryota; kingdom Viridiplantae; phylum Streptophyta; class Magnoliopsida; order Poales; family Poaceae; genus Triticum; species Triticum aestivum. The sequence goes on from NC_057810.1 coordinate 149,166,027, forward strand.
TCCGCCCCCACGTAACTAGTACTGGGGTGTTCGTGGAAAACCCGGACACTCTTTATCCAAATGTTTGGTCCCTCAAGGAGGTGTCCGGCGCAGTGAACAAGGCAATCGGACTATGCGGCTTTGTAACCTTGACTTAGCCATAGAAGTCTAAAATTTTAAATTTCGGTGAAGCCCCTATAATCCGGAGGGCCGAATTGGGGGCGCTATATACACCTAGATCGGACGAAGCCGATTTATCTCCTAAAGCGGAAAAATCTTTAAGGATTTTAAGACCTCTCGAACAGCGACCAGCTCTCGCCTCATCATGCCGGTCAATTTTCGGCTTTCTCTACTAAGGTGTTCGTCCGGAAGAACCGGGACACAATCGCAGTAGTTCTCCCTATGCTACCTTAGCCGATATAACAGAACGTAAGGCACCAAAACAAGGGAGCCGGACTAACCCAACTGTAGACCCAAGACATGATTCAGAGCTGATGCATATAGTGCTATAAGTTCGGGGTGCCGCACTGTTGAAAGTGTTCGGACTTTGTCTTGCCGTATTATGGGGCGCCATAAGAAGCCCCTGGCAAACTGAACGTACCACAGTGTACGGATGCAATATCAAATAAACATTTGTAAGAAAAAAATGCTCAAATAAGAATAATAAGCTGATGCTATATATGGTCTCCCATTGATGAATAATACGTTTAAGTGTATGTTTACAATGAATGCATTAAACGGAGATAACTAGGATTTTTTGACATATCCTATCGAGGGGCAAGCTATGTACAGATAGATAAAACAGGTATAACGATCGTAGATAGATTCCACCTGGGTATTTCCTTCTGTACGCAAAGCCTATTGCCTCCTTGGTTTTCTCTCCTATGTAAGTCCGTCAATTTGGCTCTTCTGGAGAGGTTGCACAAAAGCAATGTCCTGAAAGGTGAAAGGAAAGGTTATGAAGGTATGTGGCGGTGATACCGCGCTGTTGACTGAGCCACTGTTGCGCCTCCGCCTGTGCCCATGGTATTTTGAGTGCGTAATTGTGTACGCGTGGCACGAATGATGCTTTGATGGGATTCGAGCGGAGGCCGGACTGCTAGTCGCGCTCTTGGCGTGCCTGGTGATCCTGTTGCGGGGTGCTCCGAACTCGCTTGACAGTGCTTGAGGTTGTCGTCGCCGGATTGGTGGTTTACCGGAGGAGGCCGCATTGTACTTCTGCCGCGAGGGCTGCAGTATGCTCTTCTATACGAAGAGAGCGGTCCATGTTTCCGTTGACTGTTATGACCCCGCGCGGGCCTAGCATCTTGAGCTTGAGGTATGCATAGTGTGGTACCACATTGAATCTAGCGAATGCGGTTCATCCGAGCAATGCGTGGTAACCACTGCGGAAAGGGACGATATCAAAGATTAACTCCTTGCTTCGGAAGTTATCCGGAGATCCGAAGACCACTTCCAATGTTATAGAGCCCGTACAACGGGCCTCTACTCCAAGAATTACACCTTTAAAGGTGGTTTTGGTGGGCTTGATCCTTGAAGGATCGATGTCCATTTTGCACACTATGTCCTGGTAAAGCAGGTTCAGGCTGCTGCCACCATCCATAAGGACTCACGTGAGGTGGAATCCATCGATGATTGGGTCTAAGACCAATGCGGCTGAGCCGCCGTGACGGATGCTAGTAGGATGATCCCTACGATCAAAGGTGATCGGACAAGCTGACCATGGGTTGAATTTGGGGACGACTGGCTCCATCGCGTAGACGTCCCGTAGTGCTCGCTTCCGTTCCCGCTTGGGGATGTGAGTGGCGTAGATCATGTTGACCGTTTTCACCTGGGGGGAAATTTCTTCTGTCCCCCGTGTTCGGACGCCGGGGCTCCTCGTCATCGTCGATGTGCAGCCCCTTGTCCTTGTTTTTGGCGTTTATTTTGCCGGCCTGTTTAAATACCTAGCAGTCTCTGTTGGTGTGGTTGGCTGGCTTGTCCTGGGTGCCATGAATTTGGCACGAGCGCTCCAGTATACGGTCTAGACTGGACGGTCCCTGATTGTTTCTTCTGAACGGCTTCTTTCGCTGACCGGATTTGGATCCACTGAATCCGGCATTGACTGCCGTGTCTTCGGTGTTGTCACTGTTGTTCCGTCGCTTGTGTCTGTTGCGCTGTAGCTTGCCATTATTATCACAGACGTCTGAAGTGCCATAATGTGGCGTAATGCTGCTGCGAGCTAACCAGCTGTCCTCGCCCGCGCAAAAGCGGGTCATTAGTGTCGTGAGGGCTGCCGTGGACTTGGGTTTCTCCTGGCCGAGGTGTCGGGTGAGCCACTTGTCACGGATATTATGCTTGATGGCCGCCAGGGCTTCGGCGTCCGGACAGTCAACTATTTGGTTCTTTTTAGTTAGGAACCGAGTCTAGAATTTCCTGGCCGATTCTCCGGGCTGTTGAGTAATGTGGCTCAAGTCATCGGCATCCGGAGGTCGCACATATGTGCCTTGGAAGTTGTCAAGGAATGCGTCTTCCAAGTTTTCCCAACTGCCAATGGAATTTGCGGGTAGGCTGTTTAGCCAGTGCCGGGCGGGTCCTTTGAGCTTTGGGGTAAGATACTTGATGGCATGTAGATCGTCTCCGCGGGCCATGTGGATGTGGAGAAGGAAATCTTCAATCCATACCGCGGGGTCTGTTGTGCCATCGTATGATTCGATGTTTACGAGTTTGAACCCTTTTGGGAATTCATGATCCATCACTTCATCGGTGAAGCAGAGGGGGTGTGCAGCGCCTCTGTGTCGGGCTATGTCGCGACGCAGTCCAGCTACGTCTGACTGGTTGTGTTCGGCCCGTCCGGATTTGCTGTTAGTATATCCGGTATGACGGTCATCGTCATGTGCTGCAACGCGCCCCCGTGATCCATAGATCGATCTTGGTTGTCCTGCGGTGTTATCTAATCTATCATGCAGGTCCTGAGTATTGCCCCGGGCCATAGTAAACTGACGCGGGGTGTGGGCTGGTATTCGGGCTGATATGCCGTTTTATCCCGACCTCGAGGCGGCCGTTCAGCCGTGTGGCGCTCGAGTCCATATTCCTCAGCTGCCAGGACTTCTGTCCATCTGTCTGTGAGCAGGTCTTGATTAGCTTGAAGCTGCTGCTGCTTTTTCTTCAGGCTCCTCGCAGTGGCAATAAGCCGGTGCTTGAAGCGCTCCTGCTCCGTGGGGTCCTCAGGCACGCTGAACTCATCGTCGCTGAGGCTAATCTCGTCTTCGGAGGGGGGCATGTAGTTGTCCTCCTCCAGATACCCGTCTGTCGCCTGTTCATCTAGGCTGTCCTGCCCATCTTCCTGCTCGGCCTGCTCGAAGGCGGGCTGATCGGGGTTGTATTCATCTTCGGCACCGTCCGGATTGTTTTCGTCTCCGGTGCCGGTATTGCCTTGGCGGGGCTTGGAGCAGCGCTGGCGACGCCCATGCTTTGCTTTTTTCTTGGAGGGGTTATCCTCCGTTGCCTCATCGCCATTGGTTTCTTTCGGAGTGTCTACCATATATATATCGTATGAAGAGGTGGTTGTCCACCGCCCTATGAGCGGCGGCTCCTGTACTTCTCCAGCATCGTCGTCCATACCGTCGATGTCTTCGGAGTCGAAGTCAAGTACGTCGGTTAAATCATCGACCGTGGCAATGAAGTGGGTGGTGGGTGGGCAGCGAATTCCTTCGTTACCTGCTTCCCACTCAAGCTGGACATAGTTCGGCCCGGAGCCTCCTGACAAAGAGAGAGACTTTAATGAGTTCAGCATGTCGCCAAAGGGCGAGTGCTGAAAGATGTCCGCAATGGTAAACTCCATTACCGGAGCCCAACCTGGCTCGACTGGCTCGAGGGTGTGAGGACCGGAGCCAACAACCGGATACGAGTCCGGGGGCACGGGGTTACAGGCCTCCACAGAGGTGAGACATGTGTTCGGCTCCAACGCCGATGAGTATGCGGCCTGTGGGGCGGGGTCCACCCCTCCGTCCTTGGGCAACGCAACCTGCTCCGGATTTAGATCCGGGGCTACTGCAGGGGTAATGTCCCGAGCACTGTCCGACAGCAGGTCTAGGTCGTGCTCGTCGTGACTGTCCGGCGCTCCTAGCACAGGCCCGAATCCGTCGAAGATCAAGTCTCCGCAAATGTTAGCCATGTAGTTCAAGTTTCGAACCTGACCTGGTGGCCAGGGGCATAGCTGTCGATCTGCTCCAGATGACCAAGCGAATTGGCCCGTAGTGCGAAGCCGCCGAACACAAAGATCTGTCCGGGGAGAAAAGTCTCGCCCTGGACCGTGTAGCGATTGAAGACGCCATCAAGCCTCAAAGCGACGGCACAGAGGAACTCTCAATGAAAGCACCAATGTCGGTGTCGAAACCGGCGGATCTCAGGTAGGGGGTCCCGATCTGTGCGTCTTAGGCTGATGGTTACAGGAAGTAAGGGACACAATGTTTACCCAGGTTCGGGCCCTCTCGATGGAGGTAAAACCCTACTTCCTGCTTGATTAATATTGAAGATATGAGTAGTACAAGAGTAGATCTACCACGAGACCGTAGAGGCTAAACCCTAGGAGCTAGCCTATGATGGTATGATTGTAAATGTGATCGGCCTTCTAAGGACCATCCTCTCTGGTTTATATAGACACCGGAGAGGGCTAGGGTTTACACGGAGACGGTTAGAAGGAAGGAAATATAATATCCGGATCACCAAGCTTGTCTTCCACGCAAAGGAGAGTCCCATCGGACACGAGACGGAGTCTTGAGTCTTGTATCTTCACGCTTCAATAGTCCGGATGATGAACATAGTCCGGCTGTCCGGATACCCCCTAATCCAGGACTCCCTTAGGGGGGGCGGCCCGATCCAGATCGGATCAGGTGAGGGAGAGAGAGAGTCATGGGGGGAGTGGGGAAACGAGGAGGAAGTGGGGGAGTGGGGTTTAGGTCACGGGGGTTATAGGCCTGAGGGAGGAAGTGGGCCTGCTAGCTCGGCCTGGTGGGCCGATCGGCCCGGGGGGTCTGTTTTATGCCTTTTCTCTTTGTATTCTTCCTTTCTTTTTATAGTTTTATAAATTAAATAGCTAGCCCCTGTTTTATTCATTTCAGAGCATTTAAACACATAAAAATGTGGTTTCAACATGACAAACATCCAAGGATTATTTGCCACACATTGAACATTTTAGTTTGAATGTTTGACAAATTTTAGATTTTGACTTTAAACTCAGTTTTGAATTTGAATTGCGTTTTGGATCAAGCGAAGATTAGCAACAGTAATATCATGACATGGCACCAAAAGCAGGGTATTACTGTAGCATAATTATCCGGGCGTTATAAAGGTGGCCTCTCAGGGCCCCGACGTTAGGTGAGCGACGGCTCCTGTTATTTTCCTCCTGTGTCTCCATGAGGTAGCTTGGCTTTGGCTCGACTTTCATAACTTGTACCTTCGAAAAGTGTTGACGGTGCTGTTACGGCGACGTGATCCTTGGTCTCATCCTTAATGATGGTTTTTTATTTTTTGGGAAAAGGGGGCTTCTGCATCATTGCAATGCACACATCAATTTTTTATAATTATTAAGCAGAGTACGGGATAAAGGCAACCATTGCAAAACCATTATACAAGATATATGAAAACAAACACCGTCGGCCATGTCCGACCAGTGACTGTATGGACAAGGATTTTCATTCTGGTTGCCAAGACTAGCCCCTGAAGATCGACACAACAGCAAGAAGACGAGGCCTCCACAAGGTAACGACACAGTTTCACCAACTACCAGAAACCCTAGTCACTTCGGTCTCACCGATAAGGATCTCGGTCTGACCGAGATGGGATTGCAAACTCTCTGTTTCCCTTCATAACGTTTCAGTCTAACCGAGATGAGTGATCGGTCCCACTGAGTTCGCAATGCAAACTCTCTGTTTCAACGTTTCGGTCTCACCGAGATGAGCGAATCGGTCCCACCAAGTTTGCCTGACCAACTCTCTGGTTAGCTTATTACCAAACGGTCCCACCGAGTTTGTGTAATCGGTCTCACCGAGATTACGTTATTCCCTAACCCTAAAGAAATCGGTCCCACCGAGTTGGCATGTCCGTCCCACCTAAATGCCTAACGGTCACATTATGAACTGAATCGGTTTGACCGAGTTTTCTGATTCGGTCTCACCAAGTCTGGTAAATTGTGTGTAACTATTAGATTTTGTGTGGAGGCTATATATACCCCTCCACCCTCTCTTCATTCATGGAGAAAGCCATCAGAACATGCCAACACTTCCAGCATTCATTTTCTGAGAGAGAACCACCTACTCATGTGTTGAGGTCAAGATATTCCATTCCAACCACATAAATCTTGATCTCTAGCCTTCCCCAAGTTGCTTTCCACTCAAATCATCTTTCCACCAAATCCAATCCTATGAGAGAGAGTTGAGTGTTGGGGAGACTATCATTTGAAGCACGAGAGCAAGGAGTTCATCATCAACACACCATCTATTACCTTTTGGAGAGTGGTGTCTCCTGGATTGGTTAGGTGTCACTTGGGAGCCTCCGTCAAGATTGTGGAGTTGAACCAAGAAGTTTGTACGGGTAAGGAGATCGCCTACTTCGTGAAGATCTACCCTAGTGAGGCAAGTCCTTCGTGGGCGATGGCCATGGTGGGATAGACAAGGCTTCTGCATGGACCCTTTGTGGGTGGAGCCCTCCGTGGACTCGCGCAGCCGTTACCCTTCGTGGGTTGAAGTCTCCATCAACATGGATGTATGATAGCATCACCTATCGGAACCATGTCAAAAATCTCCGTGTCTCCAATTACGTGTGCACACTCCAAACTCCTCCCTTTACCTTCATATGCAATGTTTTACATTCCGCTGCTATACTCTTAGAATTGCATGTGTAGGTTGATTGCTTGACTTGTGTAAAGTTGCTAAAATCTGCCAAGACTTAAAATTGGAAAAAGGCTAGATTTTTATTTGGTCAAGTAGTCTAATCACCCCCCCTCTAGACATACTTTCGATCCTACAGGCGCGAGCCGCAGCAACGCTAGGCGGCAGCGGGCAGAGCATGCGCGGACGACCACAAGCACGGGGTAGGGCGCCTAGCGCGCGCCGCAAGCACGGCAATGCGACGGTGAGCGCGAGTGCACGAGGGAGAGGGCGCGGGTGACCGCGGCGAGCAGCGACAGTCGGGACCTCGGAGCGTGCACGGCGGTGACAGGAGCAAGGGGGAGACAGGAGGGGTTCTCACCCCCGTTGTAGATGAACAGGGGGCGGCGAGGGAGATGTGAGGAGGCAAGATACGGCGGCGACGGCGTGGCGTCGGGGCTCGGGGCACCGTGGGGTCGAGCCCCCGATTCAGTACGGGTCGAGTGGGGGCAGGCGCCGTGCGGGAGGAGGTGGAGAGGTAGGCGCCGAGGCGAAGAGGGCGTAGCGAGGGGAGCGGCCCGATCCAGATCGGATCGGGTGAGGGAGAAAGAGAGTCGTGGGGGTGGGGAAACGAGGAGGAAGTGGGGGAGTGGGTTTAGGTCGCTGGGGTTATAGGCCTGGGGGGAGTGGGCCTACTAACTGGTCCTGGTGGGCCAATCGGCTGGGGGGGGGGTCTATTTTATGACTTTTCTCTTTGTATTTTTTCTTTCTCTTATAGTTTTATAAATTAAACAGCTAGCCCCTGTTTTATTCATTTTAGAGCATTTAAACACGTAAAAAAATGTGGTTTCAACATGACAAACATCCAAGGATTATTTTAGTTTGAATGTGTCAAAATTTGAATTTTGACTTTAAACTCTGTTTTGAATTTGAATTGCGATTTGGATCAAGCGAAGATTAGCAACAGTAATATAATGACATGGCACCAAAAGTAGGGGATTGCTGTAGCATAATTATTCGAGCGTTACGTGGGTGGCCTATCAGGGCCCCGATGTTAGATGAGCGACAACTCCTGTTATTTTCCTCGTGTGTCTACCCATGGAGGGAGGTAGCTTGGCTTTGGCTCAACTTTCATAACTTATAACTTCGACAAGTGTTGACGGTGCTGTTATGGCAACGTGATCCTTGGTCTCACCCTTAACGATGGTGTTTTTTTTTTTTTGAGAAAAGGGGGCTTCTGCATCATTGCAATGCACACATCAATTTTTTATAATTATTAAGCAGAGTACCGGATAAAGGCAACCACTGCAAAACCATTATACAAGATATATGAAAACAAACACCATCGGCCATGTCCGACCGGTGACTGTATGGACAAGGATTTCATTCTGGTTACCAAGACTAGCCCCTGGAGATCGACACAACAGCAAGAAGACGAGGCCTCCACAAGGTAACGACACAGTTTCACCACTGCTAAACTCGACCAATATTGATCGTCCCGCTTATGAAGGCTCAACAAGGAAGGGTTACATTACAGTCTTTTGTGTAAAGTTCTTGCACCAAGATGTAATTTTTCATCTTATTCGGGTCCTTAGAGAAGCTGCACTAGGTCCTTCGAGACCCTTTGTTAAAAATTCAAATTATGAAAGCACAGAGCTTGACCAAGATATACATGTATTGCTTCCTTTAAACGCAGCACCAAAAGAATTCCAATAGAGCCGCATGTGGACTACTGCCTCTGTCCGAATTTATTGGTCCACTTTTATTTTGTGCCGAATATTAACCATAGGTTTGACTAATAAAATATAAGTTGCATGTCACAAAAGTTGTATTATTGGACTCATTTTCGAAAGAGGTTTGTTATTTTTTTGGTATATAACTTATTTTTTAATAGTTAAATCAAAGGTTAAAAGTTGACCCAAAATACAAGAGGGCTAATAAACCAGGACGAAAGTAGTACTTTACTCCTGCTACCGATTTTGCAACAAATGCCAACCTTCTATCGTGGATGTTCTCGAGGGCCAGGCTCACAGCTTCGCTGAAGGTGAGCCGCTTACAGAGTGGATTTTTGGAACCATGATGTATCGGAGGACCTTATTTATAAATACTTTAAAAATCACATTTAAAATTTTAAAACATTCTGAAAAAAATTCTACATGATCATATGAATGTATATTACATATGTGTAAAGTTTGGCGTTGAAATAAGTAGACATGTAAGCTATAAAAAAATTGACAAAATGGTGATTTCCAAATAGTGAATAACACATGCAGTATCCATCCTTCCCAAAACACGATTTTATCATTTTTGTGTAACTCGCATGGTTACTTATTTCAGCATCAAAATTTGCACATGTGTAATATACATCCATATAAACATGTTGATTTATTTTCAGAATTTTTTGAACTTCAAAATAGCATTTTGGCAGTATTTAAAATATAGAGCTCTATTGCACCCGTCCTCGAACGTGACTTTTTGGAGCCGCTTATACCTTTAAAAATTGTGTACTACTACTACTGTACTTTGCTTCTTCGAAATGAAGTACTAGAATACCTGCTCGCCGGGAGACCGCCTACCCGCCGGCCTGAGGAGAGGCCAGGGATGGGAGTGCCTTCCCACCATGACCATCCCTCCATCGAGGCAAACGCCCGCCGAGGGAGATGGATCACATGTCGCCCTCAGCCAGCCATTGAGAAGGTTCCATACCACGACGAGAAAGGAGACTGCAGGCAGATATAGTTGGGACGTCATCTCAGTTTTCTGGTGTCAGGCTGAGGCAGGCAGTGCGTATAAACATTTTACCTGTAGCTTGAACTTCTGTACTGAGGCAGAGCATCCTCCTCCCCAGCTCACTGACTACCTTGCCCGCGCCATCCTGAGTACGCGGTAAGGCCGGCGAACCCTTGTTCTCTCTTCTCTCTATCAATGAAATACGCATCAACGCGTACTCGTGAAAAAAACGGCCGAGGCAGGCAGCATGTACAATACCTGCTCGCTTCTAGACCGCCTAGTTGCGTGCGAAGGAGAGGCTGAATAACCCTCAGCCAATCATGGAGAAGGTTCCTTCCTTCCAAACCACGAGGAGAGGAGACACTTCACACAGACGCTGAGATGCCATCTAAAAAAAATGAGACCAACCTAAGAGCTAATCCTCGTTGGCATTTATTTATAGGAGAAACTCCACGAGCACTACGCGTCCAAGCCGGGACTTAAACTCGGATGGGCTGGCAGCAACCTCAGCTGCCCAGCCAACGGGTCGACGCCCCGTCCTCGCTGAGACGCCATCTCAGGAGCACCGGAGGGTCGTGAAGCCACCCACTCCGTGCCAACGGGTCAGCCAGGCAGGCCAAGATCATGCATTTCGGGGCACAACTTGGTTTCCGCAAAGCACATTGTCCGCGTGCGCGCACCGTCCTTGCCACCGGCACAGCACATGCTCCAGAGGATGTACCGAAGAATGCACTCCCGAGGATGGAAGAGCGGCGACGGCCGCAGTCGGGTCACCGAAGGAGAGAAATTTCCAAGAGGGTAAACAGATGACATACTGAACGATTTTACCATGTATTTTCCTTAAATTGGCGCTCTTGCTATGTGTAAAACTGTACCACGTCTTCCTCTTCGCGGAACTCTGTTTTTAAGTCTTAAGAAAGAAGAATGTAATGGTACAACTTACAATACATAAGTGCATTGTACTGCCGTATTCTTCCTGAGTAGAAGATCGACGGAGCACATGTGTGAGCCTTGCCTATTGTCGGTTTCTGGCGGCCAGCTGCATGGCACGCCAGGAAAAATTCCGGTGACATTCGAGCTATAGATTTCCCGAGAACCAATTGGCCAACAAGAGAGGTGCTAGTTTAGCGCATCCAAATACCTGATGGGAGTCCATGTGTCAGCAAGCAGTTTAACAAGGCATCTCTGCTAGGTTAAAGCATTGAATTCACTCGAGCTGTTTCTGATTTAGTATTGAATACTACCTGCTTAAGTAAATCAGGACAGAACTATTGGGTACTGACTGCAAGTTTAAATATCAACTGAGACACATGGAGTTGACATCGCATTACTTCCAAGTGTTGAGCAAGAAAGCAACCAAAGTGTGGACATATTACAGAGGTCAAACTATTCCTTACATATAGAATTGAATAACAAATAATAAGTGAATTATTAATTATGCATGTATTTTTGTGTGCCCAAGACACTTGTTTTGAATCCTTCATTTTTACTCAAAAAGAACGCACCTCGCAGAAGCTCATCTTATACAACAGTTCAAGGGAGTCCATGTGTCAGGAAGCAGTTTAACAAGTTAAAGCATCGAGTTCCCTTGAACGGTTGCAGATTCATTGAATGGTTGTTTAAGCAAATCAAGACGGAAACATTGGGTACTGTCTACATGGTAGGAACCCAAAGTTTGAAGATCAACTCATCAGACACTTGGAGTTGACATCTCATTATTACAAGTGCTGAGCAAGAAATCAAACCAGTGTGAAACAGATTACAGGAGTCAACCTATTCGTTACATATGACAATGATGAACAAAGAATAAGTGAATTATTATTGATGCGCGAGTTTTTACCTAAGATACTTATTTCGAATATTTCAGATTTTACTCAAAAAGAATGTGACTCCTTCGTTTCATCCTCTTGTACAAACTGTGAAGCTCATCGAAGCTCTCTTGTAGACGACGGACTCTTCCTCCTCTTCTCCTTCAAAGAATCGAGAACCAATAATGGAACAAGTAAAGCTCATAGAAGATGAACCCTTCCTCCTATTCCCCCTCAGAAGAACCAAGAACCAAGAATGGGAACAAATGGACGACAGAAAACAAGTGGCCACCACCATCATGTGCACAAGATCCCATGCTCCGAAGAAGAGCAGTAGGACACGGCCTCCTTCTTCCCGCCCACAAGCCTCAGGATGCCTTCGAACACCTCCACGTCACAGGGAATCCGCAGGGCGCCCTCGTGCCGGAACCCGAACTCCTCCTCGGCCTCCCTGAGCAGCTCCTCGAACGCCCAGTGCCCGAGGTACTCCGTAGGGATCACGAACCTCCTCATCTCCTCCCCGACGCACACCGCGAAGAAGCCCCGCGGGACACTGGCAGCACCACCACCACCGTGCCTGCTGCCGGCCTTGGGCGTGAGCGCGAGCCGCTTCCACTTCCTGAGGAGCTGCTGCAGCCGCACGATGTCCCTGATCTTGTTGCTTGCCCTGCCTTGCTCCCCCATTGCCAGTGTGTGTGCGTGTGCGTGTGTGGGTGTGGGTGGGTCTCTCTCTTGTCTCAGGCTGCTGCTGCTGCTGCCTCCTTAGCCTGGTGCAAAGACTTGTAAAGGGACTGACAATATATAGGGGGTTGGATTGGACGAGTGTTGAGTCGCGGGTTAGCGTGTTCAACGGGTTAGCTCTGATGTTCTAATCAATGGCTTGATACGAGGCTTTGTTTAAGCCTGGGAGCTCTGTTTTATATGCTCTGCTCTTAGGATGACACTAAACTAATGCAAAGCGAAACAAGGGGCCGGCACCACTAGTTTTTGGAGTTCTTTGCTTTCTTCATCAGATTACCTGTAACTACCATTGTTAGCAAATGTAGTGCAAACTCTGAAGGACTCTACTCCCTTCTGCAATGAAACCAGAAGCACTTACTTTTCTTCCACTTCACTGGCTTGACATGCGTTGCATCATTGCATGGGAGAAAGTAACCTCAGCACCATGCTGCCCTAAAAGAGGGAGAAAGAAAAGAAGGTTATATTACAAGGATAAACTTATCATCATGCACAAGTTAGGACACATGATTATTTGGCTACTAGCTTGCTGAAGAAAGTAAAACAAGTGACTGCTGCTAGGAGCTAGGGTATCCTTATGTTATGTCATCTGATCAACTGCACTTGGTCGAGGTAAAGGCAAGGAATGTTCAGTGCGAAACCGATGAAAGATTCCTGACGTTTTGGACACGTCCACTGGATTTTATTCTATATTTGTGAAGAGGTTGTTCTTTCAATATCATGTCAGAAACCTGACCTCTGAAAGTGCGATCCAACTGATGGAAGATTCTCTCATCCCTGCTAATGATGAGCAATCAGCGCCCGCTCTGCTCCGCTTATCTGAGCAACCACCACCATGATTTGCCTCGACCTCATCATTGCTGCAAAGCCAAATAACAGTTCATGTATCGGAAAAGGACTGCTCTAGTCCTAGCTTTAGGTGGCAGCGCGAACTGCCCGTCTACTCTTGCAGGTTTTAGTGTTTGACTCTGAAACAAAAAGGTGCTTGCGGAATAGTATATCGACGGTTTTGGATTTGTTTACTCCTCTGTTTTCCTTCTGGTAATCATTCACGGATTTGGGGGTTATTGCGTCGATATCAGTGTTCAAACTTCACGATGCCCTCAATTCCCATGTTCGGTTAGCTCCTGAGAGCACAGTTCCGCAGCATCCACATTCACCTGAAAAAAGAGAGGAAAAGGAGGATTGTAAGTTTGAGTTTTGCGGACAAAACAGAACAATCTACACCGTTGCTATCTGAAAGATTTCTGACTAGCATCATGTTTATAGCAGTAAACTAACAGGAACTCTCTGCAAGACAGCAAGTTTGCCGTACAATCAAAAGATTTCCATTTAAGCAACCAAGAACGAATGCAGATCACTCTTAAACCTCTGATTACATACACTGTGTACCTTTAACTAGAGATATATATGAATCAGATGGCTCTCAATTCTGGCCTGTATACCACAAAGTTGGAACCTCTTTCCAGTCATCAGGCACAGCACAGGGCATCAACTGCAATACCTGCATCTGAACTTGAGCAATTCTTTCGTTCTGTCCACACATCTCAAACGAGATGAAGATTGCTGTCAGAACCAGGGTCACATCTTAAAATAAGCAAAGAAGTTCTGCCCCTGCGGCGCGGAAATTGTTGCACCAGATGCATAACTGAAGTAACTGTTGCTCCCCTTCTTTCTTAAGATAACATGTCATGCACATGGCAACTGAAAACATGGCATCTGAGCAGATGGAAAGTACCAGAGATCAGGCTGCATATGGCTGCACATGCCATTGGTCACATAGCTGACACAGATCCGGCACAGAGTTCCTTGCTTGGCAAGTTGGCGTGGACTGTAGCACGGGCACATGCATGGAGATCACTTCCGTATTCTCAGAGATAATCACTAATAGCCTGAAAGATGAACAATGTTAATTCAAATTCTTCTAGCTAAAAAAATGGTTATAGTGTAACAGATTATTTATTCTGGAAGAAACTGAGTCACGGCAGAAACACATAGGATAAAATGTCTACAGTAGATGATAACAATCACTTGCATAATATATTCTCACTACAGTAATCTATGGATTTAGCTTTTACTGAAGGTAATATCACCAATATACTGACATAAGAGGATAAAAAGGGACCTTGCATTATCTACCTTGTCTGATGGGACCGAAATATGTAAATGAAATTTTAAACAATATACATGGTCACTTTCTGCAGTCAGACCTACCAAATCTATGCAACCAACCAATCAGGAAAACTTTATGGTCCGAAACAAGCACACGCACAATGATTACCATGGTAGGGACAACACATTGTCCATCAGAACTTTGTAAAGAGGACAATTTTGATTTAGCTTCATCCATTCAGATATTTTTTTCTTTCTCTGTGGCTTAAGATACAATAGTTCCAGTTAGACAGCTGTGCCTGTACTCTATAGTCCTTGCAATGACATAAAAAAATTCATGTGTCAAGATAAAGCTACAATGCTGTACTGACACCTTGATAACAAGATAAATGATGAAGTATGAGACTCAGAGGAACTGAAGTATCTCACAGATAGTGATACAGCATAATCATCAAAGGGTGGTATTCATGAGGAAGTATCTTGGATTGAATACCATAACATTCAGGAGAGTGCAAACAATTCATTGCAGTCACATGAGACAACTCAGGGCAGTGTTGGATTTGCCATGTGTCCAGTTTCAACTGTGTTATCAGATAAAAGCACAGAGAGAATTTCAATGTCAATACTCAATAGCAGCCACTTGGATCTCCTTTAATATCCATATATGCTTATTTGCCGATGCAGAAAAAAAAATTAATGCGATAAATGAAGCTAAAGAGTAGAACTAACTAGGATGAGTTTCTTTAAGCCGGGAAGATGGACAGGGCAAAAGTGTCTCACTGCCATTGAAAACAAGATAAATGATATAGTATGAGCTACGGATTGCAACATTAAACTCGGAGGAATTGAAGTGTCTTATGGATAGTGATACAGTGTAATCATCGGAGGGTCATATTCATGACTCATGAGGAAGTATTTTGGATTGAATACCATAATAAATTGAGGATACAACATTCATTATAATCTCACAGGAGACTCCCCAGGACATTGTTGTTTAGGAAGTGATTTGTCATGTGGCAAGTTTGAACTAAGTTATCAGATAAAAAGCACATACAGCAGTCGAATGGAAGCAATCTATGTCAAAAGCAGCTTCTTGGATATCCTGTTATATTCCATATTATGTTATAAAGAAAGCTGAAGAAGATTTATTAAGGTGGACAGAATTAAGGTAACAAAGTTGAACTTGGATGAGTTTCTTTAGGCTGGGAAGATGGACAAGGTAAAAGTGTCTCACTGCCATTGAAAACAGAACAGTATATTGGTACTCCCTCCGTAAAGAAATATAAGAGTGTTTAGATCACTACTTTAATTGGTAAGAGATTTAAAGTACAAACAATTCAGGTGGGGCTGCCTGAACAATCATGATAGAGCTCTCCAGTGTGATTGGCATTTCCACATGTATACTATTTTTTTAAGGAATACTTGTAGTAAGATGACAAAGCCAGAGCACAAAAACTATGCAGCAAACTTAATCAATTACATGGAGTGCCTTTTTTTCAGCTTTCTTAAGGTAGAAGTCATAAAAGCAGAGGATGCACAATTGTTAACTGTCGGAAGCAAGAAGCACCACAATGATATTTCCAGTCCAGAAATTGTTAACTGTCCGAAGCAAGAAGCACCGCACTGATATTTCCAGTCCAGAATGTCTCAGATTACCAATACTATACAACTAAAAACTGGTACCAAGATTGACTGTAAACAAATATGAAGAAGTTGAGCAAGTGTTGCAAAATTGTCATATTATTCTAGCGACCAAGCAGAAGACGAACAAATATCAGATGATCTTTTTGCAGTGTACTTTCAGCAGCAAGAATGAACTAGAAACATCAACACCTTAAACTTCTTAGATAGACAACATTCTAGCACAAGCATAGTTTCACATACACTGCCAGGAAGACAGACAGAGCTAGTACATTGGGTCCATAACTCCATTTCACTAAGCAACCTTGCAAATGCTGCTGGAATTGCTTCTGGAATTCAAATGAGACTCCATCCTATCTCACTGAGCAACCTTGCAAATGTCCTCATACTCAATGGCCTTGAGAACTTTCCCATCATAGAGACCCTTCTCAACCTGCAGTTTGGCAGAGAATCTCTCCGTGTCCACTGAGAGCAACCTTGCATTGGAGCCCCGGTAAGCCCCGTTAACAATCCGCACCAGCCCGCCAATCTGCGGGAGGACAGTCTCAAGCTCATCTTGGTCGACCCTGAGAACATGCTTGCTCTCCAGCATCTCAATCTCCCCGACATACTTATCAATCACCCTCTTCACCAATCCCTTCTGCTTGTAGTACCCCTTTTCGGCCAGCGACTTGCTCATCACCTTGACAACGATACCAGGGCACAGCCAGTAGTCCTTCCGGTTGCTCCGCTCCTTGGCCTTCTCCTCCTCCTTCATCAGATCATCGATCGCCGACCTCCTGGTGTCCGTTGCCTTCCCTGCAACTTTCGCCTTCTTGTTGGGCACCACCTCCTCTTCCTCCTCGAAGCCAAATTTCATCTTTGGCTTATCATCAAAAGGATTAATCTTAGGCGGCGGCGCAGCCCGCTGGAGCGCAATCGCAATCTTCCCAGTTGGCTTGTTGGCCTCTTTCCCATCCTCCTGATGTTCCTCCTGATCATCCTCGTCTGATCCCGAATACTCATCATCATCGCTGCCGAGGTCATCATCAGCACTAGCATCATCGTCTTCTTCGCCATTAGCCTGCGCTTTCTGGGCGCGCTCGATCTGCCGGGCAATCATGAGCTCCTGCCGCTCGTCCTCGGCAAGGTCGGACTTGACCCTCTTGCGCTTGAGCCTGGCCTTGATGGCCTGCTCCGAGTCGCGGTCGATGTAGGTGATGAACCAGCCCTTGGGCGTGTCCTCGACCTTGGCGTGGCCCTCGCGGCCGAGGAACTTGACGAACTCGGTGAGAGTGGCCCAGCGGGTGGAGTTCATGTGCACGTGGTGGCGGTCGGCGATGAACTCGTTGTAGATGACGGTGGCGGCGACGCGGGAGCTGCGGTGGGCGCGGCGGAGCAGGGTGAGGAACTCCTCGAGGAACTCGTCGGAGAAGCCCTCGACGACGCGGTCGGGGGCCTGGCCGAAGATGGCCATCTGCCGCTGGTGCGACTCCGACATGCAGTGGCACTTGAAGCCGTTCTCGTCGCGGCACTGCTTCTGGCACATCTGGCAGTACCACCGGAGCTTCTGCAGCCCCTTGGCCTTGATCCGGTTCGCGATCGCCTTCGGCGTCAGGAAGTCGCTCTTCCCCATCGCGCCGCCTGCGCCGCCGGGAACGTGCGGAGGGGAGGGAGGGGTTTGCGAGGGGCTTGGAGGGGCGCGCGGCGAGTGGGGACGCGGGGTTTGGGTTGGTCGGCGGGCGGCAGCGGTGGTTGACGGCCGGAGAGATCCGAGAGGGCAGGGAAGCGGTGGATTAGGGATTGGGGATTGGACTGTGGAGTCGGTTTGGAGACGTGGGGATCTCGAGGACTTATTAGCAAACCAGCACGTACCCAATCTGACACGGTGGCTAACGCGTATACGACTCGGACATGCATACAATTTTTTTTCACGAATACGCAAAGTTTGTGCATTTTTCCAGAAAATATTTTCATTGATTGAAAAAATATAGAATGGGTTCAACGATCCGTAAGAAACAACCTGAACCAACACGACGATTAACATCTCCAAATTCAAGGACGAGAACGCCGCCAAGAAACAACACAGTGCCTCTGTAAAAAGAAAAGGATATTATGGCGTTGTCGCCGTCCGGTCCAACAAGCCGGACCTAGGGCTCCCCGGATGATGGAAAAGTGCACAAATATAGGTCATGACAGCGCCTCCAAGAAGGGGACGACACCCCTGGGTGTCGCTGTTTGCAAGCATCGGCAAACCGAGCAGGGATTTTTGCCCCGGCCTAAATTTCAAGCAATATGCCACCAAATGAGGATCCGGAGATGAGAAAGTCAGGTCGTTGGTCGAAACTACCACCCAGGAAGGAGAGCTACGCGCGCTGCCGAAGGGTGGCACCGGGCTCCATCGGTTGCCTGAGCTATGAATCTGATCGGAGAATGATACGTCAATTTTGCATTATGTTTTCGTATTGTTATTTATTATGTTCTGGGTTGTTATTTCACTTTATGATGCAATTCTAATGCATTTTCTATCTTAATTTGCAAGTTTCACATGAAGAGGGAGAGATAGATATTCTCCACGGCTCCAAATGACCTGAAAATTTATGAAGAATTGTTTTCAAAATATATATATATAATATTAGCGGAAGAAATATCAGGAGGAGGGCCACTAGAGAGTTGTGGTCTTAGGTGCGCCCCCCTAGGGCGCGGCTGATGAGCTCGTGGCTCCACAGCAGGCCTTTGGGGCTCATCTTCTCCTATATGATGTTATTTCCAAGCCTGGTAGGGGATCCGCTCCACGGTGGCCTAAGCCTGGTACGTGGGCTTGTATGTAGTGTATTGGGCCTGTATGCAATTCCAATGGGCCATGGATTTTTCCAATGAAATAATTATTAACAATAGGCTAATTTAGTGACCTGCCTAGTTTACCTATTGAAAATTGTGTGTGGGGGGAGGGGGGGGGGGGGGGGGGGGGGGGGGGGGGGGGGGGGGGGGGGGGGGGGGGGGGCGGGGGGGGGGGGGGGGGGGGGGGGGGGGGGGGGGGGGGGGGGGGGGGGCGGGGGGGGGGGGGGGCGGGGGGGGGGGGGGGGGAGGGGGGGGGGGGGGGAGGGGGGGGGAGGGGGTCTGACCCCTGTTAGCACCCCCGGATCCGCCCCCGGTTAATACGGTACCAAGATTATCCGAGACGCTAAAAGTCCACATGATTGTATACATCTCAAATAACTAAACTTCAGTGCATGTTGTGTTCCGTTAGTCATTAGTTCTTGCTAGTTGATGGCTGGTACCAGACAATTCTCAGTTTATTTAAAACAACAGTATTCCAATAATGAAGTATTTGAGTGATTGGGCAACGGATATTTCAATTTTGTATAATACTTCAGTTTACAGAAAAAAGTGGTGTGGATTGAAGTTTTTATTATGCCAAGAAAACTGCTGTTTTTATACCATACCTTAGTTTATAAAACACAATATTTATTGGATCCAAACGCTATGAAGTATTTCAATATTTTTAGAAACTGAAGTATTACAAAATACTTGAAAAAAGGGAGCTCCTGAACGGACCCTACAATGATACCGGAAAGGTGAGACAGCAGTCCAACTTTTTAACATATGTACATTACAAAATATAAAATGTAGACATAAGAATATACCTGTCAAGTATCAACTAGCTTACAAACGAACAATCAAACCTATACAATATCAATTAACGACTAGTATATAATAGTTTTCGGGCAAACGTACGGTGGCCGTCCATCGACTTAGTTTGTGTCGATCAAGGGTTATACGTAAGTATCAAGTTGATATTAGTACAACTGGCATCTGTAGTAACACAATATCAAATTAAAGTACGTCAAAACAACGATATTTTACACAACTAAATTATTAAAAAAGAATAAAGACATGTTGAAAAAAGTTTCATCTAACAAAAAGTATAGGCAGAAACCATCACTTAACAACACAATAACCGTGAGATGGTTTTCCAAAAGTAACGCATACATAAAGAGAATGATCACTAGTGCAGAAACGGGCTATAGTCCTGGTCCATAGTGCCGGTTCTGGATTAAAGGTACCCCCTAGCCCCGGTTTAACACGAACCGCCACTAAAAGGCACCCACGTGGCACAAGCACGCGCCAGAGGGCTGGGGGCTTTTAGTACCAATCGGGACTAAAAGGTTTTGGGCGTTTTGGGTTTATGATTTATTTTCCTTTAATTTAGTGTTTTCCATTTAATTCTTTTTCATTTGCTGGTATTTTACGATACTATATATTGTACACGTTATGCATATATATATGGTGGGTCTATTATGATAACACCCTTAAGACCCTTATTCCGCTAACACAACAGAGCTGCCCCGCCCACCCCGAAGCAACAAAAATGAACTGCAGCTAAAACAAAAGAAGACCTTTCCCCACCCGACCAACCTCCTTCCCGCAGTCGCCCCCCACAACCTAATCCACCTCTCTGCGCCGGCCCACCCCAAGACCAACCTCCACCGCCGCTCCCACCATCCTCCTCCGGTAGGCCACCCCACAACCTCCCACCTTCTCCCGCCCGCCGGCCTCTCTTACCCACCTTCTCCCTCCATGCGCTACCCGCCCCCGACACGGATCCTTCCTCGCCCCGATCCAGGCAAAGGCGCCCCACCAACCCCCGCCACCTCCCTCCGGCGACAGCTAGCTTGACCGATGCCTCCTCACGCCACCTCCGCCTCAACCCTGACCAGCGCCCTCCAACTCCAAATCGAATGGCACCACGCCGACCAGTGACAACCACTAGATCCGGGGCCGACGACTCGGTCCACGGTGGCGTGTCAGGAGGTGTGTCGGTGTACAAAACTAGGGGCCCTCTTTATACCCTTTTACTTGTGCACGGGCAGTCAGAGCCGCACCTGTGGCCATGCTTAGTGGGGCATAGGAAGGAAGCAAAAGTACAAGACTACCGAAGCGGCGCTCAAACCAGGGCGCAAAAGGTAAAGCAACAAGATGGGCTCCCCCCGGCAAGACCCTTGCCGGGGCGGCCTACGCAGCCCCGGCAAGACCCTTGCCGGGGCAACTTACGCAGCCCCGGCAAGGCCACGACCCTTGAGCCTGAGAGTTCTGACACCATTGACAACATTGGAACCAAAGCTCGAGGGGGGGGCTGCATAGTGGCATGCAGATCTTTGTGAAGACAAAGGGCCTGTGAGGCCCAGATGAGGACCAGAAGACGACGATCCTCGGCAAGATCCTTACCGAGGAAATCCACGAGACCTCCGGCAAGATCCTTGCCGAGGACGACCATGATGTCACGGCAAGACCCTTGTCGGGACCCCGGGAAGAACCTTGCCAAGGACGTCAGCGGGGCCGCGGCCAGGCCCACATCTGCGAAGACTCCACCGTCGTTCCCATGCAGCTGCCAGCTCATCCAGCTAGGCGAGCACCTGCGTGGCGACGTGCGGCCTCTAGACCGACTCAGCAAGCACCTGCGTGGTGGCATGTAGATCTTTGAGAAGACTCTGCTACCGCATCATCCCAGCAGCCAGCCAACGTGGCACTGCAACGCCTCATCAGCTCGGACGCGTGTCAGAACCAGGTGAGGCGGCGACAGCTGGGACGAGCTTCCTTGCTGTTCCCGATAAAGGAAGAAGGGCACGTCAGCAGCGCATTAAATGCATTTGTCCGATGATGCCAGAGGATAGACTCAGCCACTGTACACCTTTCCACCTCCTGTGTGCCACTGTGGCGACCCCTTTTTTCTATAAAAGGAGGCCCAAGGCGTACGAGAGACGGACTCAGATCTTTTGGACTACGAACACGCCGTAGCTAGTTCAAGAACTCAAGAACACTCAAATATACACAAAAGCATGACTAGGGTATTACGCATCCTCGCGGCCCGAACCTAGGTAAACGATCTTTGTGCTGACTCCTAGACCCGCTCTTTCCACAACCTCGCGCCCGCCGACCGTAGTAGGGATTCCAGTGATCCCATAGGTGTCGTTTTCCACCGACATCTTTGGCACACCGGGTAGGGGACGCAGCTGCGAAAATCCGGTCTAGCAGCTAGTTTAGCAGTTCTTCATCGCCATGGCTCCCAAGAAGAAGAAGAAGATGGTGATCGGTTCATCCGGAGCCGGACGACCCATACCAGTGCGGGCAAGTGGTGGGGCGGTTGCGGACGAAAGCCGAGGCACGGCCTGAGAACAGCCACATTGCTTTGGCAGTCAAAGCCTGGCGAGCGGTGTCGTTCGTGCACAAGACGACGGGCCGCATGCCGCCAAATCCAAAGACGGAGCTGGGGCCCCTGCAGGCGGCGCGGGGCCCTCCAAGGGCGGCGCCGTGCCACCTACCGGCGGCGCGGCGACCTCCAAGACACCTATGCGGGCGCCCATGATGCACTCTTCCCAAGTTGTGCACGATGAGCAGCGTCACCACGCCGGTGACCCCGGGCGCCGCCGTGGGAAGAGTCATGCGCATCCTTCGTGGGACGAAGGAGGCCAGCATGCATGCCGAAGTGCTGGCGAAAATGGCGTACAGCCGCAAGGCCGTGATAGAGCTCCTTCTAACGTGGTTAGAAGTCGAAGCGCGTCACGGTACACGTAGCTTTCGCCGCTGCCCACGCCAGCAAAAGCTTTGGCGCATGTGCAGCTGCTCCTCGACTTTCCTCCTGCTGCAGAAAAGCTCAACGAGTGGAGAGCCACCATCCGGAGCCTCGTCGGCGTCACCAACAAAGATGAGCCCCGACCAGCGGGGCCCTTAGGCCGACGCTCCGTCGAGCCACCGCATGCCAGTGGTGGAAGGGCCGGAGGTGATGCGGCCACGGTGCACTCTCCTCCCCCATGCCAGTTACCGCGGGCGTCGGTCCGTCGTGATGATGCTTGTGATAACATTTCCATAGCATCGTCCGACCCACGGACCCACCGCGATCAGCGCCAAGTTCTTCGGGAGCGAGCCCTTGAAGACGCTCGAACCACCATCGAACGCCAGCGTGAAGCGCGCCACCAGTCAGGTAGGCGGGCAGGGCCAACTATGGACCACCCGACACCGGGAGGCTATTGTGGCCTACCCTACGAGGTGTGTTGTCCAGCCTTTACCCGTGAGCTGCGGCAGTTCAAGTGGCCCTCCCTCCACATGTTCAAGCCCGACGTTGGCGAGAAGTACAACGGCAAGACTCACCCGTCGGAGTTCCTCAACATCTACACCATCACGATGCAAGCTTCTAGAGCCCGCGACGACAAGGTGCTTGCCAATTACTTCCCGTTGGCACTTAAGCCCAATATCATGTCATGGTTGATGCACTTGCCGGCGGATTCCATTTCTTCCTGGTCGGATTTGTGTCATGAGTTCGTTGGCGCCTTCATTGGGGGCCATCAAGCTCATGGCCAGGCAAGCAATTTGCATATCATCCCCCAGAAGGAAGGTGAAAACCTGCGCAAGTACATATAGAGGTTCATCCGGGTGCAGTACAACATCCCAGATGTTCATCCCGCCGCTGTGATCAGCGCATTCCATCAGAATGTGCGCAACTGCAAGATGCGTGAAGAGCTGGCGATGAACAAGGTCAAAGATGTGGCCAAACTTTATGTTCTGGCCGATAGGTGCGCTCGAGCTGAAGAGGGGAGGAAGTACCCCGACAAGGATGCTGGTGCGGAAACCGACTCCACAGACAAAGACACCGCCGCCCCGACGAAGAAGGGCCGGCGCCGCAACAGAAGGCGCAAGGGCAAGGCCGTGCTTGCCGTTGATGGATCCGATGGCACCAGCACTGCCAAGAAGGCCAAGGCAAACAACCCCGACAAGGAAATTGCCGGGTGCGCCGCTTGTCGGGCCTTGGTGGCTGCCGACAAGCCAAGAAGCTCCGATAAGCAGTACTGCAAGATCCACCGCACCAAGGGCCACGACCTCCAGAACTGTCGACAAGTTGAGCTGCTTGCTGAGAAGCAAAAAAGCTGAGTATGAGAGGCAGGACAAAGAGAAGGGTCAGGATGGTGCCGAAGGATCTGGCAAGAAGCGTGGCGGGCAAGGAGGCCGCCGCGGCAAGGATGACCAGCAAGAGAGGCCCGCCCGGGGCTGCGACAAGAAGCAGGAAGACGATGATCATGACGAGGACGACGAGTCCAGCGACCATGAGTTTCAGAAAGCTACGGAGGCCATGTGCGTCGACTGGGGCGCCTCGCTGCACACCTCTTACCGCCAGCTCAAGTAGTGGGCGCATGAGATCGCAGCAGCGGAGCCATCATTCGATGCTCAGAAGCCACTGAAGTGGTCCAACACGCCTACCATTTTTGACACCAAGGACCACCCTGATCGCACAACTACGGTCGGGTGTCTGTCGTTGTTGGTTTCACCAATGATATGCAACCTCAAGGTGACAAAGATGCTAGTTGACGGCGGGCCAGTCTGAACTTGATCTCGCCTGTTGTGATCAAAAGGCTGCAGATTCCTGATGATGACCTCGAAGAGATGGGCACGTTTCAAGGGGTCAACCCAGGAAGGAGTCAGCCGAAGGGTAAGGTCACGCTGCCCGCGATGTTTGGAGGTGAGTTGAACTATAGGACGGAGAGGATTGTCTTCGATGTAGCTGTGATCCCCTTGCCCTACAATGGGATCCTCGGACGCCCGGCACTAGCCAAGTTCATGGCGGCGTCAGACTACGCCTATAACACGTTGAAGATGCCTGGACCGATGACCATCATCACCGTCCCCTCCAACAAGAAGGATGCGATGATCTGCGCTGACCAACTCTACTCGGAAGCAGTTGCGGCGACTGCCGCCAAGGCACTTGCTCCTGCCGCCGAAGCCCCGGGAGGGAAGAATACCGGTAAGACCTCTCGCGCCCACTCCAGCAAGCGCACCTCTTCGGAGTGCCATGCTCCCATCGAGGACGTGTCAGAGAGCTCCACCGGCAAGAGCAAGAAATCTAGAGCTGCACCACCAGAGACCAAGAAGGTGTCCGTTAAGGAGGATGGCACGGGAGGGGCTTTCACCATAAGCTCCACCCTCGATAGCAAATAGGAAGGCGCGCTCGTCACTTTCCTGCGGGCGAATGTCGATGTGTTTGCATGGCAAGCATCCGACATCCCCGGCGTTCCCAGGGAGGTGATTGAGCACCATCTTGCTGTCTGTCCTCATGCGCGACCCGTCAAGCAGAAGGTCAGGAAGCAAGCTTTGGAAAGGCAGGAGTTCATCACAGAAGAGATCAGGAAGCTGGAAGCGGCAGGCTTGGTGAGAGGAGTACTCCATCCGACGTGGTTGGCCAATCCGGTGGTGGTGCGCAAGGCAAATGGGAAGTGGAGGATGTGTATTGATTACACAGATATCAATAAGGCCTGTCCAAAAGACCCTTTCCCATTGCCACGCATTGACCAGATTGTTGACTCCACGGCCGGGTGTGACTTGTTATCATTCCTTGACGCCTACTCAGGATACCACCAGATTTTCATGACGAGAGAAGATGAAGAGAAGACATCATTCATCACCCCGTGTGGTACGTATTGCTTTTTACGGATGCCTTTCGGGTTGAAGAGTGCTGGCTCAACGTTTGCAAGAGCAGTCCAAATTGGTTTTGAGCCCCAGCTACATAGAAATATGGAAGCTTATATGGATGCCATAGTGGTCAAAACCAAGGACAAGGCAACACTTGTACAAGATTTCGAAGAGACGTTTGCAAATTTGCGCAATATCAACCTCAAGCTGAACCCTGAGAAGTGTGTCTTCGGCGTTCCGTCCGGCAAACTTCTCGTGTTCTTTGTGTCACAACGTGGGATCGAGGCGAATCCAGACAAGATCAAGGCCATTGAGCAGATTGAGGCGCCTAGGCGGATCAAGGATGTGCGTCGGCTCACTGGCTGTGTTGCCGCCATGAGCAGATTCATCTCCAAGTCTGCTGAGCGTGCCCTTCCCTTTTTCAAAATCTTGAAAAAGGCGGGCCCAATGGAATGGACCCCAGAGGCCAAAGCAGCTCTGCAGGATTTGAAGAAATACCTCTCCTCCACATCGATACTGGTTGCGCCTAAACCACAAGAGCCGCTGCTGCTATATCTAGCGGCAACGAATCAAGTGGTCAGCATCGCGCTAGTGGCGCAGAGGGAGGTCGACGAAGGGGCAGTGGCAACGGCAGGACTGGCGGATGGCAAGCCAGAGCTCCCCCCCGGCAGGGCCTGGTACCGGCAAGGCGAGGCCCCCGACAGGATCTGACGCCAGCGGGACAGGGCCTGCGCAACCAGATGAAGTGGTGCAGAATAAGAAGATGATGCAACACCCGGTTAATTTGTCAGCTCCCTCTTGCAGGGGATAGGTCAAGGTACTCCAGTGTGCAGAAATTGCTCTTTGGCCTCCTTATGGCCTCGAGGAAGCTGCGTCATTACTTCC
Source organism: Triticum aestivum (assembly GCF_018294505.1). NCBI lineage: Eukaryota > Viridiplantae > Streptophyta > Magnoliopsida > Poales > Poaceae > Triticum > Triticum aestivum. Next base: position 149,192,206 of record NC_057810.1, read on the forward strand.
AAGCACACGAGATCACCATCGTCACCCGCCTCCCATTGCAATGGATACTGCATAACCCGGACGCAACCAGGAGGATTGTGGAATGGGACTTGGAGCTGTCGAGATTTGGTTTGAAGTTTGAAAGTACTTCGACGATCCAGAGCAGAGTCTTGGCAGAGTTCATTGCAGAATGGACCTCAACGCCCGACGAAGAGATCCAGGAGACCACTCTTCCCGGCAAGGAAAGTCGCAACTGGATTATGTACTTTGACGGGGCTTTCTCGCTGCAAGGCGCCGGTGCTGGTGTGCTGCTCGTCGCACCCACCGGAGAGCACCTCAAGTATGTAATCTAGATGCACTTTCCCAGGGAGATGTCAACGAATAACACTACTGAATACGAGGGGTTGCTTGCCGGTCTGAGGATCGCGGCAGACCTCGGGATCAAGAAGCTCATCATCAGGGGTGATTCACAGCTTGTCATCAGGCAAGTCAACAAGGATTATCAAAGCCCGTTGATGAAGGCCTACATAGATGAGGTGAGGAATCTGGAGGAGCGTTTTGACGGTATACAGGCAGAGCATGTTCCCCGAGTGGAGAACGACATCGCCGACTACCTGTGGAAGCGCGCTGCATTCAAACTACCTATGGAACCAGGTACTTTTGTGCTTCGTTTAACTCAACCATCCGTTGAAACATCGACAGAGCAGAACAAGCGGAGGAAATAAGGCCCCGGCAAGTACTTTCCCACCAAGCTCCCAGGAGCCGCTGGCAAAGATGTTGCCACGGACACTGAGCCTGCCATGGGGCAACCGACTCCGATAGGGCGTCAAGCCCTGGCCGTAGAGACAGCCGCTCCCATGGCAGAGAAAATGCCTTTAGTCCTTGCCGTCGAGCCCCAGGCTCCGGCATGGGCACAACATACCGTTCGATTCCTCCAAACATGGGAGCTTCCTGAGGAGCAGGAAGAAGCGGAGAAAGTAGCCCGTCAGTCTGCCATGTATCAGTTTGTTGACAATGTTCTGTATAGAAAAAGATCAAACGGTGTGAAATTGAAGTGCATTCCCTAGGAGGAAGGACTGGAGCTGTTGGCAGAGATACATGGAGGCATATGTGGCTCCCACATAGGGTCGAGGGCCCTTGCCGGCAGGGCCTTCCAGCAAGGTTTCTTCTGGCCCACTACCCTCCAGGATGCAACGACACTAGCAACCAAGTGTGAAGCATGTCAGTTCCATTCAAAGAAGCTTCATCAGCCAGCTCAAGCCCTTCAAACAATCCCTCTCTCCTGGCCATTTCCGGTCTGGGGGCTCAACATACTGGGCACTTTCCCTTGCGCTGTCGGGGGCTTTGAGTACTTGTACGTTGCAATCGATAAGTTCACAAAGTGGCCGGAGGTGGAAGCAGTGAGGAAGGTGACACCGCAGTCAGCCATCAAATTCTTCAAGGGGCTAGTCTGCCATTTTGGTGTGCCAAATAGAGTCGTCACCAACAACGGCACGCAGTTCACAAGCCACACCTTGATGCAATACATCCAAGACCTCGGCAGAAAGGTCTGTTTCGCTTCTGTGGTGCACCCACGGAGCAACGGCCAGGCGGAGAGGGCAAATGCTGAAGTACTGCGAGGCCTGAGGACAAAGACTTTTGACAGGCTGCACAAGAGTGGATGGCGCTGGATTGATGAGTTGCTGGCGGTTCTTTGGTCGATCAGAATGACACCAAATCGAGCCACCGGCCAGACACCCTTTGCCATGGTATACGGGGCAGAGGCAGTTCTCCCCACAGAACTCACATACGGGTCACCTCGAGTGCTTGCTTATGACGAGCCTGAGCAAGAGCGAATGCGGCAAGATGATGCAATGCTCCTCGAGGAAGATCGTCTTCGGGCGGCTATGAGAGCAGCGCACTACCAGCAAGCCTTGCGCCGCTACCATAGCCGCAAGGTTCATGCCCGAAGCTTTGAGGAAGGCGACCTTGTTCTTCGGCGTGTTCAATCGGCCAAGAATTCCATAAAGTTGACACCGAAGTGGGAAGGCCCTTAACGGGTAATACGAGTCACCAGGCCCGGTGCCATCCGCCTGGAGACCGAAGATGCCATTCCAGTGAGCAACTCCTGGAACATCGAACATCTTCGCAAGTTTTACCCATAAGGCGCGGTTGCCGGCCCCCCGGTAGACCACCTTTTCTACAAGCCTTGCCGGCAAGGCATGTAACCCTCTGTACAAAGCCAGGCGCAGACCCTGAGCACAAATAAATGAAGCGCTCGCACCCTAAGTTATAGCATGCATGCTAGGTTGAGTCTCTCCCTCGGTTACGGTTGATATGCTTAGCAGCGACTAACCCCTAGCATAGAGGTCGAGTGTGCGTCTCTCTGTTCCTTTCCATCCTCTTTGGTTCGCAGGGTACATGGACATTTTTGCTGAGCTATTAGGAAGAAAGAGAACAAGCCTGCGCTCCTGTCCCGACAAGCAAAGGTTGTCGGGGGCTGCAAACACAAGGGTCCAACCACGGCAAGCCAAGGTTGCCGGGGGGCTGCAGATTCAGATAAGTCCTTTATCCCATGTTGTGCATTTCCGGATGGAATTGGGACGTATGAAACCTCGTTTTATTCCTAGGCCACCGTGCTCCCCTTTTCCTATACCCAAGAACTATTCCTTGGGTCGGAACTTGGTTGTAGTCGCAGTGGCAAGGAAGCAAACGAAGGGCCTAACCCTACTTCGCCCCTGCCTCCGCCAAAAGCGTGAGTATGGTCGAATGAAGTAAGGGGACAGCAAGGCCTGTTGCCGGGCGACAATGTTTATCTTAAAAATAACAAGGATTCATTCCTTGGCATGGGCTTCGCTCACACACAAAGAACCCGGCAAGCACCATTTTTTCAGTAATACGTCGCATACAGGTACAGTTCATACGGAATGTAAACATGAGCAAGGGGATTACAAGGTTTAAATCTGACAAGTGTCTGTAGGCTTAAAAACTAAAAAGAGATCAGATGCCCATAATCCCTTTCTTGTCCCTCTCCCCATGAAATGGAACAAGATGGCAGGAGCGCAAAAGGAGTGCCTAGGCAAGGTACGAGTAGCAGAAGAAACCAAGTGAACATCACGGTGGCCGTCCGGAAGAGGGATGGTGATGATGGTGCTTGGAGAAGAGCCGAAAGATGAGGTAGCAGGCCGACAATATGAGACGAAGGCATCGGCGCCATCGTACTCCGACTTGATGGCCCACCACCCGCCTTCTTCATCTTCTCCGACCTTCCCATGCCGGCCGCCAGGAGGTGACCCCGAGAAGTTCAAGGAGTTGGCCCCGCCCCCGGCAAATCGCTCTGCCGGGGGAAAGACCAGGCGCAGATGATGGTGCCGCCGGCGTCGCCCGAGGACAGTGTGTCCAATGCCTAGTCGGACCCGTCCTCGTCGTCTTCCCCACCGGTGTCCTCCTCGTCACTATCGCTCGAGGAGGAGCTTTCGTCGTTGGTCGACCTCTTCATGCAGCACCCTAAGCCGAGTCCCGAGCGCCCAAAGACCTTGACGGAGAGCAAATCGCTCTCCACTAATTTGAAGTGGAGAACCTGCCCCTTCATCAAGCAGTGGGCGCGTGCGAAGGTTTTCCAACCCCGACGGAGGAGCATCACGTGAGGGACGGGGAACCTTGTGTTCGCCCACATGCCGCCATTGCAACACCCCTTCATGTGAAGCCTCAACCTCGATGGCTGGTCAATCTCCAGCACCCTCACAAACACCTCGGGAAGACGAAGGCGGCTGTGCGGCTGCTCGTGCAACTGCAGAATAAACTCCAGCGTCGTGTCCCCGACATGGCCGCTCGATGAAGAAGTAGGAGATGGTGGAGGAGATGGCGACGAAGACGGTGGCGATGCGGGTGTCCCCCTTCCACGCCCACCTCTGCCTCGACCGCCTCGCCGACCGCGGCCCTGTTCGGCGCCTCCGCCTCGAGCGTGGCCTTCACCTTGGGCGTCCGGCTCTTCCTTAACCACCACGGCTCTCTGGTGAGAGGAAGACCTAGTCACCTCCACAGAGGGGCGGCCACGACCGCGCCCTCTCGCCATGACAAGGGAAGGAAAGATACGAGACTGGGAGAAGATGGATGCGGGAAGACACTGTCCCTCTCCCCTTTTTATAGGGAGTTGGGGCCGAGCGGGCCTGAAGGCGGCTGCCCCAATCAACCAATCCAGCCGCCGAGGGTGCAAGGAGACAGGACCGACCCGCTGCTCCAATCGGCAGCGCCCGACCCCCCGCCCGACATTAAAGCCCGTACCCTCTGTGTCCATCGCCTGCCCTCCCCGAGGCATGGAGGACGCGTGGCGGGTGAGCCAGGATTCAGATGGCAAGTGGAACGGCTGTTTCATGCCCCGTGATCTTGGGCTGCGGGTGCCATAATGGCCACGACCCAAGTCCACTTAGTAAATGAGCCATACCCCTGCACCTTCCTCTGTTTTTACGGGGAGGACACGGACCGCCTCTTTACTATTAACCGTGGAGTGACGCAAGCATGTTGCGGTCACCCCACGCACGACCCCCACGTCACGCATTCGACGCGGGTCATGGGGAAGTGCAACTGGTGATGGAATTACTGCGGTAAAACTCCACCACGCATGCCCGCACACTGTTCTGGGCCGAGCCCAACAACGCATCGCGCTTATGTGTGGCCCAGTCCCGGGGGCTCCTGTCGGTGTACAAAAGTAGGGGCCCTCTTTATACCCCTTTACTTGTGCACGGGCAGTCAGAGCCGCACCTGTGGTCATGCTTAGCGGGGCAGAGGAAGGAAGCAAAAGTACAAGACTACCGAAGCAGCGCTCAAACCAGGGGCGCAAAAGGTAAAGCGACAAGATGGGCTCCCCCCGGCAAGACCCTTGTCGCGGCGGCCTATGCAGCCCCAATAAGAGCCTTATCGGGGCAACTTACCCAACGCCAGCAAGTCCACGACCCTTGGGCCTGAGAGTTTCGACACCATCGACAAAATTGGAACCAAAGCTCGGGAGGGGGCCTACATATTGGCATGCAGATCTTTGTGAAGACAAAGGGCCTGCAAGGCCCATATTAGGACCAGAAGATGACGATCCTCGGCAAGATCTGAAGGAAATATGCTCTAGAGGCAATAATAAAGTTATTATTTATTTCCTTATTTCATGATAAATGTTTATTATTCATGCTAGAATTGTATTAACCGGGAACTTAGTACATGTGTGAATACATAGACAAAGCATAATGTCACTAGTATGCCTCTACTTGACTAGCTCGTTGAATCAAAGATGGTTGTGTTTCCTAACCATAGACATGAATTGTCATTTGATTAACGAGATCACATCATTAGAGAATGATGTGATTGACTTGACCCATTCCGTTAGCTTAGCACTTGATCGTTTAGTATGTTGCTATTGCTTTCTTCATGACTTATACATGTTCCTATGACTATGAGATTATGCAACTCCCGTTTACCGGAGGAACACTTTGTGTGCTACCAAATGTCACAACGTAACTGGGTGATTATAAAGGTGCTCTACAGGTGTCTCCGAAGGTACTTGTTGGATTGGCATATTTTGAGATTAGGATTTGTCACTCCGATTGTCGGAGAGGCATCTTTAGGCTCACTCGGTAATGCACATCACTATAAGGCTTGCAAGCATTGTAACTAATGAGTTAGTTTAGGGATGATGTATTACGGAACGAGTAAAGAGACTTGCCGGTAACGAGATTGAACTAGGTATTGAGATACCGACGATCAAATCTCAGGTAAGTAACATACCGATGACAAAGGGACCAATGTATGTTGTTATTTGACCGATAAAGATCTTCGTAGAATATGTGGGAGCCAATATGAGCATCCAGGTTCCGCTATTGGTTATTGCCCGGAGACGTGTCTTGGTCATGTCTACATAGTTCTCAAACCCATAGGGTCTGCACGCTTAAAGTTTGATGACGGTTATATTATGAGTTTATGTGTTTTGATGTACCTAAGGTAGTTCGGAGTCCCGGATGTGATCACGGACATGACGAGGAGTCTCGAAATGGTCGATACATAAAGATCGATATATTGGATGACTATATTTGGACATCGGAATGGTTCCGGGTGAGATCGGGATAATACCGGAGCACCGGGAGGTTATCGGAACCCCCTGGGAGGTATATGGGCCTTCATGGGCTTTAGTGGAAAGGAGGGGAAAGGAGCAAGAGAGGGGGCACCCCCCCAAGCCCAATCCGAATTGGGAAGGGGGCCAGCCCCCCTTTCCTTCCTCCCTCCTTCCTCTTCCTTCCCTCTCCCTCTCCAAATAGGAAAAGGAGGAGTCCTACTCCCGGTGGTAGTAGGACTCCCCCCTTGGGCGCGCCTCCTCCTCCTGGCCGGCCCTCCCCTCCCCTCCTTTATATATGGAGGAGGGGGCACCCCATAGACACAACAATTGATCCCTTGGATCTCTTAGCCGTGTGCGGTACCCCCTCCACCATAATCCACCTCGATAATATCGTAGCGGTGCTTAGGCAAAGCCCTGCGTCGGTAGAACATCATCATCATCATCACCATGCCATCGTGCTGACGAAACTCTCCCAGAAAGCTTGGCTGGATCGGAGTTCGAGGGACGTCATCGAGTTGAACGTGTGCTGAACTCGGAGGTGTCGTGTGTTTGGTACTTGATCGGTCGGATCATGAAGACGTACGACTACATCAACCGCGTTGTGCTAACACTTCCGCTTTAGGTCTACGAGGGTACGTGGACACACTATCCCCTCTCGTTTCTATGCATCACCATGATCTTGCGTGTGCGTAGGAAAATTTTGAAATTACTACGTTCCCCAACAAGATCCTTGCCAAGGAAATCCACGAGACCTCCAGCATGATCCTTGCCAGGGACGACCACGATGTCATGGCAAGACCCTTGCCGGGACCCCGACAAGACCCTTGCCGAGGACGTCATTGGGGCCGCGGCCAGGCCCACATCTACCAAGACTCCACCGCCATTCCCATGGAGCTGCCAGCTCAGCCATCTAGGCGAGCACCTGCGTGGCAACGTGCGGCCTCTAGACCAACGCAGCAAGCACCTGCGTGGTGGCATGCAGATCTTCGAGAAGACTCTGCCACCGCACCAGCCCAGCAGCCAGCCAACGTGGCACTGCAACGCCTCATCAGCTCGGACGCGCGTCAGAACTAGGTGAGGTGGCGACAGCTGGGACGAGCTTCCTTGCCATCCCCGATAAAGCAAGTAGGGCATGTCAGCGGCGCATTAAATGCGTTTGTCCGACGGTGCCAGAGGATAGACTCAGCCACTGTGCACCTTTCCACCTCCTGTGTGCCACTGTGGCGACCCCTTTTTTCTATAAAAGGAGGCCCGAGGCATACGGGAGAGGGATTCAGATCTTTTGGACTACGAACACGCCATAGCTAGTTGAATAACTCAAGAACACTCAAATATACACAAAAGCAAGACTAGGGTATTACGCATCCTCTCGGCCCGAACTTGGGTAAACGATCTTTGTGCTGACTCCTAGACCCGCTCTTTCCACAACCTTGTGCCTGCCGACCGTGGTAGGGATTCCAGTGATCCCATAGGTGTTGCTTTCCACCGACAAGGTGGATCTCGATGGGGCAGCGCTCGTCTATGCTCCTACATTTGGCGTCCAGCACATCGGTCTTGAGCACCTTATTCGGCACGGCGCGCACCACCCGAGCCGTCGCCACACCCTCCCGACCTTCTCCACGTGCGACGCGCCCCACCCGAGCTGCCACACCATGTCCGATGGTGGCTTTGCTACTGTGCAGGCGGGGGACAGAGAGGAACTGCACCTCAACTCTAGTGAGGTACATCTTGGATTCTCGTGTGATTCGGTTGCTCCTCCAGTGCACTCCGGATTGGATTCAGGAGTGCCACATCTTGCTGACCTCCATCCCATTTTTTCCTTGTGGAGCTCGGCGATGCACCACATGCAGTTCGGTGCTCATCACCGCGCATCCATGTAGTACGGCTCGACGAGCTGCCCCTCCTCCCCTTGAAGTCTAGGCATCCCAACCTTGGAGTGCGTGAGACACCCAAGTGCAGCTCACGTGTGCATGTGTGTGCAGCTCCCCCCACGTGTGTGGTGTGCATATGCATCTCACTGGCGCATTTCGTGCAGCTTAGTTCCGAGGAGCACCTCATCTCGCATGCACATTGTGCTATCTATAAAAATTACACTTGTTTGGCTGCTACTACTACAAGAAATTGAGCTCGAGCGCCTTCGTGTGGTTCATCCACGGCCGCCGTGAATCCCCTCCCATGCGTGCATTTCATGTTTTTTCCTTATATTTTTCCTGATTTTTGGTTTTTGATTGCTAGTGGACTACAACCACGGTGGGCAAATACAGTAGACAGGGGAAATTCAACGACGGTGTGGCATGCGAGCTCGTAGGTCGAATGGTCGCGGCTTGCGGTTCAGTTTTGTTATTTTTGTAGGACGTGATAACATCAAAAACAAAGAAAAAAGTGAACTACAGATGCAATTCTCTGCCTAGTGTAGTCCTGCTCGGTACCAGATGTTTCTGCAGTACCGATGTCTTATAAATTTGTATGAAAAACACACAAAAAGTAGTTCACTCCAGTTTTTGTAGCAGCTCATTACCCCTATGTATGAAGTGCAATTTGTTTCGTGTGTTTCAAAAACCAGTCGATTACATCAAAACACATGCAGTGCGTTTGGTCCTTCGATGTGGTTCACTTTTGAGAGTGCTGTCATTCACTTGCACCCAACATGAAAGTGTGATTTTTTTAAACGAAACAACAAGATAGCAATAAGGTTCACTTTGACATATGTCGCGGTTCATTTGCCCTCGTCTCTGCGGTCCACTCTCGTACATAAAAATTGTTGAAAAAAGAAAACAAAAACTTAGAAAAAACTCGGGTGAGAAAGTTTACGTTCGACAAAAGAATTCATGAAGTTCACTTGACTGTCTGATGCAGTGCGGTTTTCCGACTCATGCAGTACACTCGACGATTTTGGTGTCACGAAAAACAGAGTGTCCGCGTTTCGGTAAATTCAAAATTGCTCTTAAACCGTAAGGAATTAAAGAGAGTGTTCTACATGAAAAAGTTGCGGCTCGTTGATATATTTCCAACGACATATAATTTCAATCATTCCGATCAGCGCTTTGTAAAAATTTCGCGAAAGATGGCCGCTAGCTCTCATCGTCAGCCACACAATTTTCAAAATTAACTAAAAACCGTAAGGAATATGAAAAACATTTCAACATATGAAAGTTGCACCACGTCCATAGCTTTCGAACGATGTATCATATGCCTCGTTTTGACAAACGTTTCAAAAACTGGAGCAAAAACAATACCAAAAATTGCAAAAAATTTGAAAAAAACACAATTCCGTGAATTAGTAAATTTGAAACTGCTCTTAAACCATAACGAATTAGAGAAAATAATAGGTATGAAAAAGATGCGCCTCAATGACATCTTTCCAATGGTCTATCATTTGCTTCATTCCGATGAGCAATTTAGAAGAAAACGTGAAAAACTCGCTGGCATTCGTCGTGAGCCACATAATTTTTGAAACTGCTCTTAAACCATGAAGAATCTCGAAAAGTGTTCAACATGGAGAACTTGCGCCTAATTCATAGCTTCTCAACGGTATATTACACACGTCGTTCTGATAAACGGTTAAAAATCTAGAGCAAAAACAGTACCGAAAAAACAACGAGTGCAGTTTTTTCCGACACGAAGTTCACTAGTCTCTCTATTGCAGTATCTTTGTTACTGAAAATTCAGTGCCCTCGCTTTAAGCATGCAGTGCGAAAGTGTTATCAGGGATTACGTTTCATAAGTTTTGTCTTATTTCCGACATAAAAAGAGACCGTAAGAAAATATATAATCACCGTAAAAAATAATTTATGTTAGGTAAATTTACAAACATAAAGACATAGTGTAAAATATACATAAACTGCAATTTTTCTTGTCTTATGACCTATATTTTTATTTTCTTATGCCAAATTTTACGTAGTGAATCAATATGAATGTAACTATTTGAATTCCAAATATAGTTTAATTATGAAGTGATCGTAGATTATCTCGGGTGAAGAATACTTATTCTACACTCGAGGGGCAGAATAAGTTATTCTTCACCCGAGGTAATTTTACAATCTTTCATAAATAAATTAAATTTGGAAACAAATAGTTACATTCATATTGATTCACTACGTAAAGTTTGGCATAGGATGTCTCACACGACCATTCACACATACACATGTATATATATAATTTGGTATATACAATTTCTCCTACATGGATGCATTACTGTGGTAGTGGGTAATGAAATTCTCCTTTGGGATCTATGACCTGGTCAAGCAAAAATCCCGCTATTTCCTCTTGAATTGCTCGTACACGATCCGTTACTAGGAGCTGATCCCGCATCTCCATCAACTTTAAAGAAGGATTAGTTGTGTGTATATATATTAATTAGATAATGATGTAAAAAGTGTGAATAGTGTTCTGGCAAATGTACCAAATAGTTGTCTATCAGATCTACTTCTTTCGGACGCCATTACGCGATGTTCTTGCAAACGTTGTATGCACATAAATCAGTGCCCGGCACCTGCTTTAGGGCCTTTACGAGAATAGAATTCAATCAGATAATAATTAATCAAGCTTGATAATTAATGGTATTGAAACTAGAATTAAATAGATGATAACTAGCTAGTACTACTGAATTAATTACCTTGGGTCGCACCCATATCAGTTTTTATTTCCATTGGTCTTCAACCTGTTTGATGAACTTTTCCCAACCCCTGCGTGGCGGCAAAGAAAATGAATAAAGGAGTTAATTAAATAGTTGATATCGGGAAATGATGAACTAAAGAGGCCGACATATAATTCGATAATGATTGAAATTACCTGTTGATCATCCCGTTCACGATTTCATACTCAATAACTGGTTTAAGTAGTGAGTCCAATACTTCAACTTTTCCATCGTCAACTTGAATGATTAACAAGATCCAGTGGAAACTGCATGCGCACATGTTTGCATATATAACTTAAGCGGGCATGTGCATATAACTCATCAACTACCCTAAACCCTATACACTTATTAACATCTAGCTAGTAAGCAAAAACAGAATTCAGAGTGCAAGACAGTGTGACTCACCCGAAGTTGTAAGGAAGTAGTATATCTTGATTGGTGAGGGAGTCCTGGATTAGGGGGTATTCCGGACAGCCGGACTGTATACATCGTCCGGACTATTGAAGCATGAAGATACAAGACTCAAGACTTCGGCCCGTGTCCGGATGGGACTCTCCTTTGCGTGGAAGGCAAGCTTGGCGATCTAGATATTGTGTTTCCTTCCTTGTAACCGACTCCGTGTAAACCCTAGCCCTCTCTGGTGTCTATATAAACCGGAGAGGTTGGTCCTTAGAAGGACGATCACAATTACAATCATACCATCATAGGCTAGCTCTTAGGGTTTAGCCTCTACGATCTCGTGGTAGATCTACTCTTGTACTACTCATATCTTCAATATTAATCAAGCAGGAAGTAGGGTTTTACCTCCATTGAGAGGGCCCGAACCTGGGTAAACATTGTGTCCCTTGCTTCCTGTTACCATCAGCCTAGACGCACAGATCGGGACCCCCTACCCGAGATCCGCCGGTTTTGACACCGACATTGGTGCTTTCATTGAGAGACTATTCTCCCCGGACAGATCTTCGTGTTCGGCGGCTTCGCACTGCGGGCCAATTCACTTGGCCGTGTGGAGCAGATCGATAGCTACGCCCCTGGCCACCAGGTCAGGTTCGGAAACTTGAACTACACAGCGGATATTCGCGGAGACTTGATCTTCGATGGATTTAGGCCCGCGCCAGGAGCACCGAACAGTCACGATGAGCACGGGTTAGACCTGCTGTCGGACGAATCTCGGGATATCACCCCTGCAGTAGCCTCAGATCTAAATCTGGAGCAGGTTGCGTTGCCTAAGGACGGAGGGGTGGACCCTGCCCTGCAGGCCGCACACTCATCGGCGGTGGAGCTGAATACAGGTCTCACCTCTATGGAAGCCTGTAACCCCGGCCCCCCGGACTCGTATCCGATTGTTGGTTCCGGTCCGCACACCCTCGAGCCAGCCGGGCCGGGTTGGGCTCCAGCAATGGAGTTTACCGCTACGGACATCTTCCAGCACTCGCCCTTTGGCGACATGCTGAACTCATTAAAGTCTCTCTCTTTGTCAGGAGGCTCTGGGCCGAACTATGTCCGGTTTGAGTGGGAAGCAGGCGACGAAGGAATTCGCTGCCCACCCACCACCCACTTCATAGCCACGGTCGATGATTTAACCGACGTGCTTGACTTCGACTCCGAAGACATCGATGGTATAGACGACGATGTAGGAGAAGTATAGGAGCCACCGCTCATAAGGCAGTGGACAGCCACCTCCTCATACGATATATATATGGTGGACACTCCGAAGGAAACCAATGGCGACGAGGCAGCGGGGGATAACCCCTTAGGAGGAAATGCAAAGCATGGGCGTCTCCGGCGTCGCTCCAAACCCCGCCACATCAATACCGGCCCCGGAGATGATAGCAATCCGGATGGTGCCGAAGAGGAATACAACCCTGATCAGCCTACCTTCAAGCAGGCCGAACCGGCCACGGTGGGATACTTGGAGAGGGAAAACTATACACCCCCCCTCCAAAAATGAGGTAAGCCTCGGCAATGACGAATTCGGCGTGCCTGAAGATCTAGTGGAACAAGTTCGCTTCAAGCGACGGCTCATGGCCATGGCAAGGAGCCTACAAAGGAAGCAAGAGCAGCTTAAAGCTGACCAAGATTTGCTAGTGGATAGGTGGACCAAGATCCTGGCCACTGAAAAGTACGGCTCGACCACCCTAACAAAGGGCATACGCAGCACAACTGGCTACCTCAACCTAAGAAGGAGAACCAAAGGCACACAACCCGACGTCCACACACCACTACGGTTCAAGACAGTAAGAAGGATACACGAAGAGCCATCCTCAAGCCTCGGCGCAATGGTCATAAACATCAAGTCAGGGAAGCTGGTGCCAAGTCCAGCAACTCCCAGCCCGGTTAACAGACAAAGAACAGCTCAAGCCTATTCGGCCCGAGCCACACACTCGATCAACCGTGTGAAATTCACGGTACTCCTAGAAGGACGACAAAGCATACCAATAGAGAATGCCGAATACTCAAAACAAAACAACCGGTCATGTGTCGGAAACAATGAGGGGAGGCGTCTAGTCAAGACACCCCCCGGAGTATAAAAGTACGGCCGATCGCCCCCGATCATACTCACCACAGCAATTTAATTGTCGTACCCCTAGACCTAGTAGTCCGGGGGATCCATAACACACAAAGCCCCCATGGGTACGAAACCACAAATAACATCTTCGAAAGGATGCCAGGTGCAAAGGCCAATTTTATTGGCCCATCACCCTAACGGTTGTTTTCGAATCACCAAAAAGAAAATGCCATGCCAAAGAGTAATTCTTCGGCACCTTCTCCTCACACGGTAATTTACCGTACGCAAACGGGATGAACCACGTTGACTAGATTCCACATGATAAACCATTAGGCTAACACAGTGTGATATAATCACGCCCACGGCAAGGCCGGACCCCGCCCTTAGAGCGGAAATCATACAGCTGCCGGAGTAGCGAGTCACGCATGACTATCAAAATTTTGATATGACAGCCAACTATCCAGACACCAATAGATGAGTCCGCACTACTTCACGGTATAATGGCTGGGTTCACCAGGGTCCGATCAGGAACCCTTAGACCAACCACAAGAGGACGTTCAACTGCCTCCAAGCATTTGCCTTTACAAACTAACTTTGACGCAGAACAGGATTGGCGGCGTGGAATCGGCCAGCACACACAAGGGCAGGAACATGCAGGTAGAAGGCAGTTTGAATTCACTCTTGATCCACTCACAACCCCCTCCAGTCCGGACATCACAGGTTCCGCCAAAAACACCTCTTTTCATAATCATACATCGTACTCATATGCATAGACATATCATCCTACTACAATTCGTAGACTTAAATAACACTTATCAGCCGTCGTTTATCGCTGATGCCTCTTTGCCAAAAAAACGGCAGCCATGCTTCGTGTTATGCTCGGTTATGCCAGGGGCTTCACAGTAAGGCAATAAAGTCCGACCACCTTTTCGGTCACTCGGCACCCCAAACTTATAGCATTATATGCATCATCTCCGAATCATGTCTTGGGTCATTGGTTGGGTTTGCCCGGCTCCCATGTTTTGGTACCTTACGTTTCGTTCTATCGGCTAAGGTAGCGCTGGGAGAACTACTACGATTGTGTCCCGGTTCTGCCGGACGAGCACCTCAGTAGAGAAAGCCGAAAACTGACTATCATGATGTAGCGAGAGCTGGTCAGCTATTCGAGAGGTTGAAAAATCCTTAAAGATTTATTCCGCATAATGCCATTATAAATGCAGAGTGCGACGGATCGGTCTTCCGATCAGGCGCCAATAGAGCCCCTAGTTCGGCCTTCCGAACACTAGGGGATGCGCCGACCATACTCGAATTCCTATGGCTAAGTGAGAGTAGTAAAGCCTTATAGTCCGATTGCCTGGTTCATGGTGAGAAACACCTCCTTAAAAGGACCCAAACATGGGATAAAGAGTGTTTAGATATATCCCGAACACCCCCGTATTCTTTTTACGTGGGGGCAGAAGCCGACGACTGGCCAACTCTCAGGATTTACATACAATAAACAGCCGCACAGGAAGAACATACATTCAAATAAAATAGGCAATATATAATGACAGTGCCATTATCCCATATTACAAAGAAGCAGCACGAATGCCCTCAAGGAAATATAATGTCTTTGGTACACTTATCCGCCGCAAGGCGGGCCCCTTTCAGTACACCTTCATAGTACAGCTCGGGCTTGCGGTGCTCCTTACCCTCTGGCGGCCCCTCAGTCATCAGCTTCTCCGCTTCAAGCTTCCCCCAATGCACTTTTGCACGGGCGAATGCCATGCGCGCACCTTCTATACAGACTGATCACTTGATAGCATCAAGCTAGGGACACGCGCCCACAATCCGCTTTATGAGTCCGAAGTAGCTGCTTGGAATTGGCTCCGCAGGCCACAGCCGGACAACCAAGTCCTTCATGGCTAGTTCGGCCGCCTGGTGTAGTTCGACCAGCTGTTTCAGCTGATCGATAAAAGGCACCAGATAGTTCGGCGCCAAATACTGCGACCAGAAGTTTCTCTCCATAGACTTCTTCTCCTCGGTCCAGTAAAATTGGGCGGCATCAGATATGCTGCGAGGCAGATCCGCAAATGCCCCTGTAAAAACAAGAATTCAGCTTGTCGCTTAGAGTTCTCCCCACTATCATGTAAAAATAGCCATGAATACAACAGGCCTTACCAGCCACAACTTTCCGGGCCTCCTGAATATCCCGTACAACACCTCAGGCTTCTTCCCGAGCATCTTCCGCGGCTTGGAGAGCTTGGGAGAGTTCGGATTCTTTCCCTACTAAACTCTACTCCAAGCCCTCGCTTTTCTTCACAGCCTCCTGGAGCTCCCGCTCAGCTGTGATGACCCTGGCCTCGTGTTTTTCACGAAGCGCCTATTCAGCGGCAGCCTTCTCGTTAGACACAATTTTTCTTCAGTGCCTCATATTCGGCACTCGCCCCTAGGGCATACAACACAAATACTTTTCAATAGACACAATTTCTCATTCGTGCCTAATGCAAGACAATGTTTCAACATACCTTGCTTATCCTCTAATTGCTTCTTCACACGGCCAAGTTCTTCCTCGGCCCATTCCAGGCTCTGCTTTAGTTCGGACACTTCCACATTATGAGCGGCCGTCTTCTCGCAGACGCCTGGTTTCAAACAAAGAGGTACACGTCATTAACAAAGGTTCACACAAAAAAAGAGGATTTGATCCCCTGCCCGGGTCTCTATCTCTCGCTGGACAGCGTATCAGGGGCTACTACTCATATTATGATGATTCCTCAAAGGTTTCTTAGAAACCATACCTCAAAAGCCTTTATAAGGCCAAGGCAGGACTCATTCAGCCCGCTTTCGGCAGACTGAATCTTTCCAACCATCGCACCCATGAGGGTATGATGTTCATCGACGATAGACGTGTTCTTTAATGCTGTCGATAGACCGCCCGACAGCTCTGCATAGACAGAGGTTACTGGTGGAGTAGGAAAACCTCCCTCCATTGAGGGTGGCCGCTCGCCCGATCCTGGAGCCTTAGAGGCCTCCAGGACCTTATCCGGCTGTGGTCCGAACCCGAGATTGCCCCCATCGTCGATGCGCCATGGGGCCGCTGCCCCCATGTGTCCGGCTCCAGAGACATGACCCCTGCTCTGGTTCTCTTTGAGACGACACCTCGGTGTCGTGCCTGGACTTTGGAATAGGAGCCCCCGGAGGCGTCTCGCTCGCCACAACATCCGAGCTCAATGAATCCTCCGATGAGGACTGTCCGGTAGGAGACCTC
Organism: Triticum aestivum; assembly: GCF_018294505.1. Taxonomy (NCBI): domain Eukaryota; kingdom Viridiplantae; phylum Streptophyta; class Magnoliopsida; order Poales; family Poaceae; genus Triticum; species Triticum aestivum. Next base: position 149,208,653 of record NC_057810.1, read on the forward strand.
GCCGGGCTGTACGAGATGTGGCGACAGTGAAAACTACTGTACCCAGACGACCCTGGATGCATAGGCGCATTCAGATTTCAGTTACTTATGATTTTTCTAGGGGCTGGGCCCTGGGATCCCACTCCGGGCTGTTATCGGCAGCCGGGGTGGACGCCTCTAGATGGGAACCTCTCCCCCTCTTTGGCGATTCGGCCTCTAGGGACGGGGAAGCCGCACGCTTCTTCCCACCTTCAGAGTGAGGCTCGTCCTCCTCTGCTTCCTCCTCTTCGTCTTCAGAAGAAGGAGCGTCGCTGGAGTCTTCGGATTTGGTGTCCGAAGCCTCGCGGCGATGGAGGCCACTCCGGGTCTTATTGACCTTCTTGGAGGCCTCCTTCTTTGGCGCCTCGTAAGGCGCAGGGACCAGCATCTTCGTTAGAAGAGGTCCGGCCGGTTCCTCCGGCAGCGGGGTCAGACAATGTGTCCGTTCCACCTTCTTTATCCATCCTTGAGGTCACGATGAAACATGATTAAAATGTCTCCCTCATGACATGCCAAGTGAAGCATGGATGGACATGGTGTGGCTGTAACTTACCGGGCTTGCAGAATGGGATAATTGACACCCCCGGTCCTCGGTGGAGTCCGGCCACGATTTGCCGGACTTGAAGAGCACCTTCTAGATATCCTTGTGGGAGGAATCGTAGAGCTCCCGAAGGGTTTGGTGCTTGGTTGGGTCGAACTCCTACAAAGTGCAAGCTTGACGCTGGCAAGGGAGAACCAGGCGAACTAGCATCACCTGGACTACGTCGACAAGTTTGACGTCCTTGTCAACCACACTCTGAACGCGCGTCTGGAGCAGTGACAGCTCATCGGACGAGGACCAGTTTGGGCCCTTCTTGGGCCAGGACGTGAGCCGCAGTGGAGCTCCGGATCTGAACTCAGGAGTTGCAGCCCACTTTTTGCCGCGTGGTTTGGTGATATAAAACCACTGCTGCTGCCACTCCTTGACGGAGTCGTTGAAGGTGCCCTTCATCCAAACGACCTTGGGCATCTTGTCACCATGGCGCCACCGCACTCGGCGTGTTCGCCACTCACCACCTTGGGCTTCACATTGAAAATCTTCAGCCACAGGCCGAAGTGAGGCGGAATCCGGAGAAAGGCCTCGCACACGACGATGAACATCGAGATATTGAGAAAAGAGTTGGGGGAAAGATCATGAAAATCAATCCCATAGTAATACATGACTCCATGGACAAATGGGTGGAGGGGAAACCCGAGCCCACGGACGAAGTGGGGAAGGAACACGACTCTCTCGTGAGGCTCCGGAGTGGGGACGACCTGTCCCGCTGGTGGGAGACGGTGGCCGATCTTGTTGGCCAGATACCCGGCTTCCTGGAGCTTCTTGATATCCTTCTCCCGGACGGTAGATGCCATCCATCTGCCTCCTGCTCCGGATCTGGACATCTTTGGAAAACTTCTCTTCAATGGAAAGGAAGAGTGCTTGGGCGTTAGGGCTCGAACAGAGGGGAATGAGCTAGCGGAAGGAGAAGGTGTGGGTAAAGAGAAAGAGACCTTATCTCTTTATAGGGGCGGTAAATGCTTTTTGCGCCCCCACTTGCCTGGTGGAACCCGTTCGACTCCCACTCGGCGCGATTAGCGGTGTGGTTGGATTACCCATACCCGTATTGATGAGAATCCCGTGATAAGGGGACACGATCTTTGCTTCGACAAGATGTGCCAAGGAAACCGCCTCGCAATATACGCTGAGGCTGGATGTGGGAAAACGGTTCGAATAATGACCCGACCTTGATGACATGTCACACTGTCTAGAAAGCTGCTAGCAGATTGCATTTGTGAAATATCATTCTCTCTATGGCGATATGTGAGGATCATTTTGTGGATCTGGACACGGTTGAAGTGTTCGATAATTACCTTGGAGTATTCAGAGAAGGAACCCGCCTTGCAATGCCGAAGACAAGACTGCACGCCGGACTCATCATCATTGAAGCCTGGTTCAGGGGCTACTGAGGGAGTCCTGGATTAGGGGGTATCCGGACAGCCGGACTGTATACATCGTCCGGACTATTGAAGCATGAAGATACAAGACTCAAGACTTCGGCCCGTGTCCGGATGGGACTCTCCTTTGCGTGGAAGGCAAGCTTGGCAATCCAGATATTGTGTTTCCTTCCTTGTAACCGACTCCGTGTAAACCCTAGCCCTCTCCGGTGTCTATATAAACCGGAGAGGTTGGTCCTTAGAAGGACGATCATAATTACAATCATACCATCATAGGCTAGCTCTTAGGGTTTAGCCTCTATGATCTCATGGTAGATCTACTCTTGTACTACTCATATCTTCAATATTAATCAAGCAGGAAGTAGGGTTTTACCTTCATCGAGAGGGCCCAAACCTGGGTAAACATTGTGTCCCTTGCTTCCTATTACCATCAGCCTAGACACACAGATCGGGACCCCCTACCCGAGATCTGCCGGTTTTGACACCGACAATTGGTATTTAGGCGCTTCAAGAACTCTAGCAAGATGTTCTCTGTGTCTTTTCGTTCACATTGATGCGTCCATGTATCTTGATTAATGGTATTTGGGTCAATGAACCCAATGCCATAGCGTCCGGCTTTTTTCATTTCATATATCTTCATTCTACATAATACCACAGAAAATAATGTAGTGAGGATAATTACAGGTAATGATCAACGAGCACTACAGCTAGCTTGAGACTTAAATTACAAAAAGAAATCACTTACAAACAATAGCAACTGACGATAGATTTGTCGAGTGCGTCTTGATTGAATAACTGAAACAGTTCTGTAAACTCAACATACAGATCATTCTCATGGTAGTAATGCTCTGGCTTGACTCTCACCATGAGGGACTCTCGATTGCTAGTCTTTACAATTTTCATGTACCATTCATGCAATTCATACATTCTCGTTGAGAGCTTATTGACCTCCTCAGGCTTGACCATAGGTTCACCGCGGGCATATTTCCGTTTTAGTTGCCGCTCTGTAAACTTCTCCATGGGCTTGATGCCTAGGAGTTGTTCTATAGCGCATCTGATCTCTGCAGCCTGCCTTCTATGATCGTGCTTATTACCAGCAGACCGCTGCCAATACTCACATGTGTTGGTACAATGAGCAGGGGGGGTCGATTTCACCGCCTGTTCTCCTAGCTGGGGAATAGTTTTCCTGCTTTTTTGGTAGCTGCTTGGCTCGATCTCAAGCTTGACTCCTTTTTTTGTGCTTGATATGCCTTCCTGATTTGGCGTTCATATTATGAGTCAATAGGCTTGGGAGCTGGTGGTTCAGCCATACGAATGAAGTGGTCAATGATACGTCTCCAATGTATCTATAATTTTTGATTGTTCCATGCTATTATATTACCCATTTTGGATGTTTATGGGCTTTACTTTACACATTTATATCATTTTTGGGACTAACCTACTAACCGGAGGCCCAGCCCGTATTGCTGTTTTTTTGCCTATCTCAGTGTTTCGAAGAAAAGGAATATCAAACGGAGTCCAAATGCAATGAAACCTTCGGGAGCATGATTTTTGGAACGAACATGATCCAGAGGACTTGGAGTGCAAGTCAAGAAGCAGCCGAGGCGGCCACGAGGGTGGAGGGCGCACCCACCCCTATAGGGCGCACCCCCTATCTCGTGGGCCCCTCAGGCGGCCACTGACCTACTTCTTCCTCCTATATATACCCACGTACCCCGAAAACATCAGGGGAGCCAACGAAAACCTAATTCCACCATCGTAACCTTCTGTATCCGCGAGATCCCATCTTGGAGCCTTCGCCGGCGCTCTGCCGGAGGGGGAATTGACCGTGGAGGGCTTCTACATCAACACCATAGCCCCTCCGATGAGTTGTGAGTAGTTTACCACACAACTTTGGGTCCATAGTTATTAGCTAGATGGCTTCTTCTCTCTTTTTGGATCTCAATACCATGTTCTCCTCAATCTTCTTGGAGATCTATTCGATGTAACTCTTTTTGCGGTGTGTTTGTCGAGATCCGATGAATTGTGGGTTTATGATCAAGTTTATCTATGAGAAATATTTGAATCTCCTCTGAATTCTTTTATGTATGATTGAGTTATCTTTGCAAGTCTCTTCGAATTATCAGTTTGGTTTGGCCTACTAGATTGATCTTTCTTGCAATGGGAGAAGTGCTTAGCTTTGGGTTCAATCTTGCGGTGTCCTTTCCCAGTGACAGCAGGGGCAGCAAGGCACGTATTGTATTGTTGCCATCAAGGATAAAAAGATGGGGTTTACATCATATTGCATGAGTTTATCCCTCTACATCATGTCATCTTTCTTAATGCGTTACTCTGTTCTTTATGAACTTAATACTCTAGATGCATGCTGGATAGCGGTCGGTGTGTGGAGTAATAGTAGTAGATGCAGGCAGGAGTCAGTCTACTTGTCACGGATGTGATGCCTATATACATGATCATGCCTAGATAATCTCATAATTATTCGCTTTTCTATCAATTGCTCGACAGTAATTTGTTCACCCACCGTAAAACTTATGCTATCTTGAGAGAAGCCACTAGTGAAATTTATGGCCCCCGGGTCTATCTTTTATCATATAAGCTTTCAATCTACTTTTATTTGCATCTTTACTTTTCCAATCTATATTATAAAATACCAAAAATATATTTATCTTATCATACTATCTCTACCAGATCTCACTTTCGCAAGTGGCCGTGAAGGGATTGACAACCCCTTTACTGCGTTGGTTGTGAGTTCTTATTTTGTTTGTGTATGTGCGTGGGACTTTTGAGGAGCCTCCTACTGGATTGATACCTTGGTTCTCAAAAACTGAGAGAAATACTTATGCTACTATTGCTGCATCACCCTTTCCTCTTCAAGGAAAACCAATGCAATCTCAAGACGTATCAAGAAGGATTTCTTGCGCCATTGCCGGGGAGGTCTTCACTCAAGTCAAGACATACCAAGTACCCATCAGAAACTCATCTCCCTCGCATTTACATTATTTGTATTTTCCTATCGTTTTCCTCTCCCCCACTTCACCCTTGCCGTTTTATTCGCCTTTCTTCCGTTCAATCTTATGTTTGCTTGTGCCTTCTATTTGCTTGCATCTTTGCTTGCTAAAAATCTGTCGATATGGATTCACTTAAAGTGTTCTACTTGGATCATCTTCGATCCTTATGCGCTCGTGCCGAAACCCCAACTAGCCTAGTTGATGGGAAATCTTTAGATGGGCATGCTCATTTTGTGCGTCATCATGTGTCACAAAAAGGGGTACTCTTATGGGATCAAATAAACCGTTTGATGTGTTATGCTTGGAATCTTTGTGAAATTTATGATATTACTTGTTGCTCTAAGAACCCTACAAAACACCTTCCCTACCTATGTGATTTTAGTGAAAATGAAATCTTATCTTCCTATGCAAAGGGTGTTTATAGTTACTATGATATTGAACAAATTGAAGAATTTGTTGCTTTTAGGGGTTCTTGTGAAGTTGCTTCCTTGATTGAAAAGTATGATATTACTCTTTACGAATCTGAAAATTTGGACATACTTGAATATTGCTATGAAAACTATGCTCATAATGTCTATGTCAAAGAATTTATTGAAAGAATGACCGTTGCTTCTAAAGAAAATAATGATATGCATGAATCTTTGGATAATTGTGATGATTTGATTGAAATATCCCATGATGAACATGATGCTTGCTATTCTTGTGACCATGATGCCAATATTTTTGAAGACGAATTTGCTATAATTCCTTATGTTAAACATGAGATCATTGCTATTGCACCCATACTTGGAGATTCCTTCGATGAAAAGCATGATTGCAATAATATTATTATAAATTCTATTGATGTCAATTGTGCTAATAATATGCAAAACCCTAAGCTTGGGGATGCTAGCTTTGCTATATCTACTATTTGTTGCAATGATCATGATTGAGGTGATTCTTCTTATGACCTTGAAAATATATTTAAGCCCCATGATGAATATGAGATTGATAATAGTGTTTGCAATATTATTGAAAGTGGGTTTAGAAGAGTGTCAACTTTAGATCCCACATATTTGGAGAATGTTCAATCTCATGAAATTTTTGAAAAAAGTGGGTTTGGAGAGGTCATGACTTTAGTTAATGTTAATCCCACTATTTTGGAAGAGTGTCAACTTCGCATGCATGTGGATCGTGTTGAAAATATTTTATGTGATAGATATTTTTTTGAATTAGCTTATGATCCCACATGTAATTATTATGAGAGAGGAAAATATGGTCGTAGAAATTTTTATGTTACAAAATTACCTCTCGTTATGTTGAGATTGCTATTGTTTCCTTCCGCTTCCTTGCATATGCTAGTTTTTGCTTGCTATGATAATTTGTTTTGCTATAAGATGCCTATGCATAGGAAGTATGTTAGACTTAGATGTGTTTGTCACGTGTTTCATGATGCTCTCTTTGTGCTTCAATTTTTATCTTTCGTGTGAGCATCGTTGAAATCTTATGCCTAGCTAGGGGCGTTAAACGATAGCGCTAGTTGGGAGGCAACCCAATTTTATATGTGTTTTTTGTTTTTGTTTCTGTTTAGTAATAAATTTTGCATATACCTTCTGTTTAGATGTGTTTTTATGTTTTAATTAGTGTTTGTGCCAAGTAGAACCTATAGGATAACCTATGGTGATAGTTAATTTGATTCTGCTGAAAAACAGAAACTTTGCGCGCATGAAATTAGTTTTGTTAAGTCACAGGAACTTGATTTTGCGTTGATTCTTTTTGCTGTAGATCAATAGACAAATTTTCCAAGACTTCCTATTTTGGTAGGGTTTTTAGAGTTCGAGAAGTATTCGTGGGTTACAGATTTCCACAGACTGTTCTGTTTTTGATATATTCTGTTTTTTGTGTGTTGTTTGCTTATTTTGATGCATCTATGGCTAGTATTAAGTGGTATGAACCATAGAGAACTTGTAATACAGTAGGTTTAACACCAATATAAATAAAGAATGAGTTCATTATAGTACCTTATGTGGTAGTTTTGCTTTCTTTCACTAACGGAGCTTATGAGATTTCCTGTTGAGTTTTGTGTTGTGAAGTTTTCAAGTTTTGGGTAAAGATTTGATGGACTATGGAATAAGGAGTGGCAAAAGCCTAAGCTTGGGGATGCCCATGGCACCCCAAGATATTCAAGAATAGACAAAAGCCTAAGCTTGGGGATGCCCCCGGAAGGCATCCCCTCTTTCGTCTTTGTTCATTGGTAACTTTACTTGGAGCTATATTTTTATTCGCCACATGATATGTGTTTTGCTTGGAGCGTCTTGTATGATATTAGTCTTTGATTTTTAGTTTACCACAATCATCCTTGCTGTACACACATTTTGGGAGAAGCCCACTTGATTAGAATTTATTAGAATACTCTATGTGCTTCACTTATATCTTTTGAGCTAGATAGTTTTTGCTCTAGTGCATCACTTATATCTTTTAGAGCACGGCCGTGGCTTAATTTTGAAGAAATTGTTGATCTCCCATGCTTCAGTTATATTATTTTGAGAGTCTCTTAGAACAGCATGGTATTTGCTATGGTTATAAAATTGGTCCTAGAATGGTAACAAGTTGGGTATAATAAAAACTATCATAGAAAGTGAATTGGATTCTATGATCAATTTGATACTTGATAATTGTTTTGAGATATGGAGGTAGTGATATTAAAGTCATGCTAGTTGGGTGATTATAAATTTAAAGAATGCTTGTGTTGAAGTTTGTGATTCCCGTAGCATGCACGTATGGTGAACCGCTTTGTGATGAAGTTGGAGCACAATTTTATTTATTGATTGTCTTCCTTATGAGTGGCGGTCGGGAACGAGCAATGGTCTTTTCCTACCAATCTATACCCCTAGGAGCATGCGCGTAATACTTTGTTTTTGATGACTTGTAGATTTTTGCAATAAGTATATGAGTTCTTTTGACTAATGTTGAGTCCATGGATTATACGCACTCTCACCCTTCCACCATTGCTAGCCTCTCTTGTACCGCGCAACTTTCACCGGTACCATGCACCCACCATATACCTTCCTCAAAACAGCCACCATACCTACCTATTATGGCATTTCCATAGCCATTCCGAGATATATTGCCATTCAACTTTCCATCATTCTATTTTTATGACACACTTCATCATTGTCATATTGCTCTTTGCATGATCATGTAGTTGAAATCGTATTTGTGGCAAAGCCACCTTCATAATTTTCATACATGTCGCTCTTGATTCATTGCATATCCCGGTACACCAACGAAGGCATTCATATAGAGTCATATCTTGTTCTAGCTTTGAGTTGTAATCTTGAGTTGTAAGTAAATAAAAGTGTGATGATCTTCATTATTAGAGCATTTTCCCAGTGAGGAAAGGACGATGGAGACTATGATTCCCCCACAAGTCGGGATGAGACTTCGGACTAAATAAAAAAAAGAAAGGCCAAAGAAAAAAAAGAGAAAAAAAAGAGAAAGACCAAACAAAAAAAAGAGAAAAGAAAAGAAAAAAAGAAAAAAAAAAGAAAAAAATATAATGAGAGAAAAAGAGAGAAGGGACAATGCTACTATCCTTTTTGCCACACTTGTGCTTCAAAGTAGCACCATGATCTTCATGACAGAGAGTCTCCTATGTTGTCACTTTCATATACTAGTGGGAATTTTCCATTATAGAACTTGGCTTGTATATTCCAAAGATGGGCTTCCTCAAAATGCCCTAGGTCTTCGTGAGCAAGCGAGTTGGATGCACACCCACTTGGTTTCTTTTGTTGAGCTTTCATACATTTATAACTCTAGTGCATCTGTTGCATGGAAATACCTACTCACTCACATTGATATCTATTAATGGGCATCTCCATAGCCCGTTGATACACCTAGTTGATGTGATTCTATCTTCTCCCTTTTTGTCTTCTCCACAACCACCATTCTATTCCACATATAGTGCTATGTCCATGTCTCACGCTCATGTATTGCGTGAAAGTTGAAAAAGTTTGAGATTACTAAAGTATGAAACCATTGCTTGGCTTGTCATCGGGGTTGTGCATGATTAAATACTTTGTGTGATGAAGATAGAGCAACAACCAGACTATATGATTTTGTAGGGATAACTTTCTTTGGCCATGTTATTTTGAGAAGACATGATTGCTTGATTAGTATGCTTGAAGTATTACTATTTGTTATGTCAATATGAACTTTTTTTTTGAATCATTTGGATCTGAACATTCATGCCACAACAAAGGAAATTACATTGAGAAATATGCTAGGTAGCATTCCACATCAAAAATGTTGTTTTTATCATTTACCTTCTCGAGGACGAGCAGGAATTAATTTTGGGGGTGCTTGATATTATCTTACCCATTATTATCTTACCCGTTTTGGATGTTTATGGGCTTTACTTTACACATTTATATCATTTTTGGGACTAACCTACTAACCGGAGGCCCATCCCATATTGCTATTTTTTTGCCTATTTCAGTGTTTCGAAGAAAATGAATATCAAACGGAGTCCAAATGCAATGAAACCTTCGGGAGCATGATTTTTGGAACGGATGTGATCCAGAGGACTTGGAGTGCAAGTCAAGAAGCAGCCGAGGCGGCCACGAGGGTGGAGGGTGCACCCACCCCTACAGGGCGCGCCCCCTATCTCGTGGGCCCCTCGGGCGGCCACCGACCTACTTCTTCCTCCTATACATACCCACGTACCCCGAAAACATCAGTGGAGCCAACAAAAACCTAATTCCACCGCCATAACCTTATGTATCCGTGAGATCCCATCTTGGAGCCTTCGTCGGCGCTCTACCGGAGGGGGAATGGACCATGGAGGGCTTCTACATAAACACCATAGCCCCTCCGATGAGTTGTGAGTAGTTTACCACAAACCTTCGGGTCCATAGTTATTAGCTAGATGGCTTCTTCTCTCTTTTTGGATCTCAATACCATGTTCGACTCGATCTTCTTGGAGATCTATTCGGTGTAACTCTTTTTGCGGTGTGTTTGATAAGATCCGATGAATTGTGGGTTTATGATCAAGTTTATCTATGAGAAATATTTGAATCTCCTCTGAATTCTTTTATGTATGATTGAGTTATCTTTGCAAGTCTCTTCAAATTATCAGTTTGGTTTGGCCTACTAGATTGATCTTTCTTGCAATGGGAGAAGTGCTTAGCTTTGGGTTTAATCTTGCAGTGTCCCTTCCCAGTGACAGCAGGGGCAGCAAGGCACGTATTGTATTGTTGCCATGAAGGACAAAAAATGGGGTTTACATCATATTGCATGAGTTTATCCCTCTACATCATGTCATCTTTCTTAATGCGTTACTCTGTTCTTTATGAAGTTAATACTCTAGATGCATGCTGGATAGCGGTTGATGTGTGGAGTAATAGTAGTAGATGCAAGCAGGAGTCGGTCTACTTGTCACGGACGTGATGCCTATATACTTGATCATGCCTAGATAATCTCATAATTATTCGCTTTTCTATCAATTACTCGACAGTAATATGTTCACCCACCATAATACTTATGCTATCTTGAGAGAAGCCACTAGTGAAACCTATGCCCCCCGGGTCTATCTTTTATCATATAAGCTTTCAATCTACTTTTATTTGCATCTTTACTTTTCCAATCTATATTATAAAATACCAAAAATATATTTATCTTATCATACTATCTCTATCAGATCTCACTTTCGCAAGTGGCCATGAAGGGATTGACAACCCCTTTATTGCGTTGGTTGCGAGTTCTTGTTTTGTTTGTGGAGGTGCGTGGGACTTTTGAGGAGCCTCCTACTGGATTGATACCTTGGTTCTCAAAAACTGAGGGTAATACGTACGCTACTATTGCTACATCACCCTTTCCTGTTCAAGGAAAACCAACGCAAGCTCAAGACGTAGCAGTCAACGACATGCTCAAGTACTTTCTCCTTTGATGGATATGGCGGTTTCGATCCAAAATGGGCCCTCACTTGGGCTTGCACTTCAGCTTCATTTTGCTCTGGAGTCAGGTGATAAGGCCTCTTCGGAAGAGGCTTGAGGCTTGGACCAAATTGGTATCTCTTGTCTCCTGTACTTGTACTGTGATACATCTCCAACGTATCTATAATTTTTGATGTATTCATGCCATGTTTATAATATTTTACATGCTTTTGGTATAATTTGGTTAGAACTAACCCGGACTGATGTTGTTTTTAGCAGAACTACCGTGGTGTTGTTTTTGTGCAGAAATAAAAGTTCTCGAAATGCACCGAAAATAAACGGAGATTTTTTCTGGAAAATATAAAAAATACTGGAACAAAAAGTTATCGGAGAGGAGTCTCATGGGGCCCACGAGGGTGGGGGGCACGCCCCCGTGCCTCGTGGACTCCTCGTGGGTCCCCCTAACTTGTTCTCGACGCCAAATCCTCCTATAAATACCCAAACTTCCAGAAAGAAACCTAGACGGGAGTTCCACCGCCGCAAGCCTCTGTAGCCACCAAAAACCTCTCGGGAGGTCGTTCTGGCACCCTGCCAGAGGGGGAATCCATCACCAGTGGCCATATTCATCATCCCGGCGCTCTCCATGATGAGGAGGGAGTAGTTCACCCTCGGGGCTGAGGGTATGTACTAGTAGCTATGTGTATGATCTCTCTCTCTCTCTCTCGTGTTCTTGATATGGAACGATCTTGATGAACCGCGAGCTTTGCTATTATAGTTGGATCTTATGATGCTTCTCCCCCTCTCCTCTCTAGTAATGAATTGAGTTTTCCTTTTGAAGTTATCTTATTAGATTGAGTCTTTAAGGATTTGAGAACACTTGATGTATGTCTTGCATGTGCTTATCTGTGGTGACAATGGGATATCACGTGATCTACTTGATGTATGTTTTGGTGATCAACTTGCGGGTTCAGTGACCTTGTGAACTTATGCATAGGGGTTGGCACACATTGTCGTCTTGACTCTCCGGTAGAAACTTTGGGGCAATCTTTGAAGTTCTTTGTGTTGGTTGAATAGATGAATCTGAGATTGTGTGATGCATATCGTATAATCATACCCATGGATACTTGAGGTGACATTGGAGTATCTAGGTGACATTAGGGTTTTGGTTGATATGTGTCTTAAGGTGTTATTTTACTACAAACTCTAGAGCTGTTTGTGACACTTATAGGAATAGCCCAATGGATTGATCAGAAAGAATAACTTTGAGGTGGTTTTGTACCCTACAATAATCTCTTCGTTTGTTCTCTGCTATTAGTGACTTTGGAGTGACTCTTTGTTGCATGTTGAGGGATAGTTATATGATCCGATTATGTTATTATTATTGAGAGAACTTGCAGTAGTGAAAGTATGAACCCTAGGACTTGTTTCCTACCATTGCAATACCGTTTGTGCTCACTTTTACCACTTGCTACCTTGCTGTTTTTATAATTTCAGACTACAAAAACCTATATCTACCATCCATACTGCACTTGTATCACTATCTCTTTGCCGAACTAGTGCACCTATACAATTTACCATTGTATTGGGTGTGTTGGGGACACAAGAGACTCTTTGTTATTTGGTTGCAGGGTTGCTTGAGAGAGACCATCTTCAACCTACGCCTCCCATAGATTGATAAACCTTAGGTCATCCACTTGAGGGAAATTTTCTACTGTCCTACAAACCTCTGTACTTGGAGGCCCAACAACGTCTACAAGAAGAAGGTTGCGTAGTAGACATCATACCGCTAGCCACCGGAGCTGTGGCGTCTCTCTTCCGATGTTGCTTAGGCGGCGGAGACGGCTGACGCGGTGCCTGACTTGGAGGAGGAGGACTGGGCCAACGCGGTGCCAGACTTGGAGGAGGAGGAGTGGGCTGACGCGGTGCCGGACTTGGAGGAGGAGGAGTGGCCTGACACGTTGGCGGACTTGGAGGAGCATGACTCTGCTAAGGTGGTGGCTGACTTGGAGAAGCAGGAGTCTGCTGACACGGTGGCGGACTTGGAGGAGGAGCCGGCTGACGCAGTGTCGACGGCCTAGGAAAGATGATACAATCCTTTCTCCATAGAATGATACGATGTATGGCATCTCCCAGTGTGCGCTCGTCGTCACCTCCAGGAATGTCAAGCTCTAGCCCCGACTGTTGTGGCACCACTTCATCAACCGCCACACGAGCATAGCCAGCTGGAATCGGGTTGCAATGAAAGGTTGCTTCAGGGGGATTTGTATAAGCTATGCCGTCCACCACTTTCATGGATATATTCTTCATTTTGAAGTGTAGCTCACAATTAGTGTTATCATGATGTCATCCACAGGGTATCTATCCAGTAGTGCCTCATCGCCCGGGGCAGAACCCATGCTGCTTCTCGGCATGGATGGGAAGGTGCTATCCAATGCTGGATCCGCTAGCTGCTGTCGCTGCACAGACCCCCATTCCTGGCTAAGTGAGTCAATCTGCTGCAGCTGCCACTGGAATTGGAGTGCCAACTCCGCATGCTTTGATTCTACTATGTGAAGGTGTTCTGCTTCCTGCTTTGTCATGCCCAATATGCGACCCTATCCAAAAGGAACTCGAAGGTCCCACCAAGGATAGACCCGCATATTGAAACGCTTTTGCAAGGTGGATATCATTACATCAACATTACATAATAGATGGGGATACGTACATAAGGCATACAATGCCACACGAATACAACATCATCATACATAAGACCAACATCCGACTACAGATGAAACACAAACAGAAACTCAAACGACATCCACCCTGCTAGCCCAGGCTGCCGACCTGGAACCTATCCCCTGATCGAAGAAGAAGCAGAAGAAGAACTCCAAAACAAGCAAACATCGCTCTCGCGTCATGATCATCGCAAAACCTGTACCTGCAACTATAGTTGTAGTAATCTGTGAGCCACGAGGACTCAGCAATCCCATTACCATGGGTATCAAGACTAGCAAAGCTTAATGGGTAAGGAAGGGGTAAAGTGGTGAGGTTGCAGCAGCGACTAAGCATATATAGTGTCTAACATATGCAAATGAGAGCGAGAAGAGAAGCCAAAGGAACAGTCGTGAAGCTAGCAATGATCAAGAGGTGATCCTGAACTCCTACTTATGTCAAACATAACCCAAAGACCGTGTTCACTTCCTGGACTCCGCCGAAAAGAGACCATCATGGCTACACACGCGGTTGATGCATTTTAATTCGGATCTGGTGTCAAGTTATCTACAACCGGACATTAACAAATTCCCATCTTCCTATAACCGCAGGCACGGCTTTCGAAAGATTATACCCTGCAGGGGTGTCCCAACTTAGCCCATGATAGGCTCTCGCGATCAACGAAGGATATACCTTCTCCCAGGAAGACCCGATCAGACTCGGAATCCTGGTTTACAAGACATTTCGACAATGGTAAAACAAGACCAGCAAAGCCGCCCGATGCGCCGACAATCCCAATAGGAGCTGCACATATCTCGTTCTCAGGGCAACACCGGATGAGACATCCTACGAGTAAAACCAGCCCTCGAGTTTCCCCGAGGGGGCCCCGCAGTCTACTCGGTTCGGACCAACACTTAGACAAGCACTGGCCCGGGGGGGCTAAAATAAAGATGACCCTCGAGAGAGCGACTCCCAAGGGAAAAGTAGGTGGTGGTGAGGCAAATGGTAAAACCAATGTTGGGCCGTGCTGGAGGAGTTTTATTCAAAGCAAACTGTCAAGGGGGTCCCATAAATCACCCAATCGCGTAAGGAACGCAAAATCCGGGAACATAACACCGGTATGACGGAAACTAGGGCAGCAAGAGTGGAACAAAACACCAGGCATAAGGCCGAGTCTTCCACCCTTTACCAAGTATATAGATGCATTAATAATATAACAGATATTGTGATATCCCAACATAATCCTGTCCACCATGGAGTAATCTTCAACTTCACCTGCAACTAACAACGCTATAAGAGGGGCTAAGCAAAGCGGTAACATAGCCAAGCAACGGTTTGCTAGGAAGGGTGTCAAAGGTTAGAGGTTCATGGCAATTTGGGAGGCTTGATAAACAGGTGATAGGTAGCGCAACATAGCGATAGAACGAAGCAACTAGCATAGCAATGATAGTAGTGAGATCCAGGGTAGCGGTCATCTTGCCTGAAATCCCGCTAGGAAGAAGAACGAGTCCATGAAGAAGATGAAGCCATGAAGACGAACCAAGCGTAGACGAACAAATCCTCACGATCGCAACAATACGGGAACTATCAAGAAGAAGCACACAACATGGTAAACACACCACACAAGAACAAGACATGATGCTCAACCAAGTATGATGCATGACAAAGCTACATGAAGCTACTCATGGCAAGAGATGATGCAAACAAGAGCAACACATCAAGGCAAGTTTAAATGAGGCCGGGAACAACGTATAACAATTCCGGTAAGTCCTCATATGCAAGTTTCAAAATTGGTCCAGATCTGAATAAACCTTATGTTCAAGTTGTTAAACAGCAAGTTAAGATGCACCAAGATGATCTACACGAGATTCTAGTCAAGTTACATATAGAGTTCATTTAATTCGGAGCTACAGTCTAGAAGATATGAGCAAAACAAGTCAAACATGGCATTGATGCAAAATGCACCCAAACATCAAGCAAACACCTCAAAACAAGGATGCAACATGATAATATGAAACTACATGCAATTCTAAGCAAGTTTCATATAGAGCACACTCAAAACGGAGCAACGGTTCAACACACACACACACACACTATACAAGTTATAACAACAATCTGTCCAAAACAGCAACTAGGCATCTTGCAAGCATCAAAACAACATGCTACAGGACCTCAACAAGAAAACAAAAGGCATGGGCATGATGTACAGGTAAAGCATAACAAAACATGAACACTGAGCTATCTCCAGAAATCACTAGAACATGCTCAAACACACATGGCAAGATTGCAAATAATAACAGTTCAGACTTTGCAGAAAATAACATCAGGTTGCAATGTTCAGAGCTATCGAACAACATGTTACAGGAACTTATCATGGCAAACAAAGGCATGGCATGAATCTAATAAATGCATATAACAAAAGTCCCTTACTGACCATAATCCAAAAAGGAACAGAAAATATGATGGCACCCATGTAAACATGGCAAGTTATATGACAGATGCAAACATGGCAGGAACAACGATAAGTAGGCATGTTGGTGAGATTGTACCACTCACCATGGAGCATTACATGGCATGACAACGCAACCAACAGTAAGATGACATATTTATGAAGCTAAGCATGGAAAGAACAAGTTCATAGGGTACATGGATCACTAGCAAAGCTCATGGCAAAACTGAACTTAATGTTAACAGGCTGACAGCAACATTATTTAGCAACTTTGGAGTAAAATCACAACAAGCTACAGCAGGCTATAAATGCAACCAGGGGCATGGATGGATAGAGCATGACATGTATAACAAAACACCCTTAGTGAACATCTCCAGATTATGCATAGAATGACTTGTAGCAGCAGGTTTACATAGCATCACGAAATAACAGATTCAGCCTAGCAAAACAGTAACAGCAAATACCCTACTTAATAAGCTCGATTCACTCACCACAAGTCATTGCATGACAAGATAAGCATAGCATCAGCAAGAAGACATGTTTATGAAGCTAACCAAGGCAAGAACAAGTTCATACATTGCAATGACCAACTACAACAACCTTGGCAAAATTGAATAACATGTAAACAATCTGCCAGGAAACATTTTGTAGCAAACGTAGAGCAAAAAAATGACATGCTAGACTACTCCATAATTGCAAAAAGGGGCATGAATGGATATAGGAAAACCATATGTTCAAAACATCCTTACTGAAGTATCTCAAAATATGCATGGATCTCTCTGTAGCATCAAGTTTACATGGCATCAAAATAACAGCAGAACAGGGACTAAAATCAGCAACGTCACGAAGCCTAGTTTGCATGCTTGTTCTAGTCACCACAATTATCACAAAAATACATGGCAGACACCACTGTAAAGATGGCATGGCATAGTTCAAAACACGTGTAGACATCAACCTCATAGGATGCACACATCAAACATGGCAAAAATGACAAATGAGCATGTTCTGTTAACAGACAACACACAACATCATATAACACTCTTGCAACGAAGATTCAGGCATCAAGATGAGCTCAAATGAACATGATGCAATGGAATGAAATGAATTACTCGTTGAGGCGAACAATTTGATATATTACACGCACGAAACGGAGCAGCACACAGGGAGTTACAGCAGATCAAACATGGCACCAGAATATCAGGAGTTTCGGGGACTTAGCAGAAATTACCATCCCGGATCTAGGGTTGACCGGGCACGCATCACGAGGCGGAGGCGGATCTCACCGGAGAAGACGCGGGGTGGCCGGAGAAGGACGCCGGAGAGGCATGGCGGTGCGGCTCCAGCGCGGGGGTCGCGGCAGACGCGGGGACGACGGGGGAAGGGCGGCGAAGGCGTGCCGGCCGGCGGCGGGGCTGACCCGGGGCCGCGGGCGGCGGCGGTCGCGGCTGGCGTGGGAGGTGGGCGGCACATGGCGGTGGGGCACCGGCGAGGTCGGGCGGCGCGCGACCGGAGGCGAGGAGGCGGCGGCCGGCGGGGCACGCCGGCGACTGGGGCGGCGGCGCGCGCGAGGCGCGGCGGCTGCGCGGGATTCGGCCGGGGAGGCTCGGGCGGAGGCGCGCGGGGCGGTGCGCGGGCCTGGGCGGGCCCGACCCAGGCCTGGCGGGCCGCGGCGGAGGGAGGAGAGAGAGAGGGCCGGCGGGGACAGGTGTCGGCGCGGGATTCGGCGGGCGGTGGAGGCGGACATGTCCGGCTGCGGCGGACATGTCCGGTGGCGGCGGGGAGGATTAGGCTAGGGTTAGACCTGCGAAAATTTCGGGGGAGGTGCACCTATTTGTAGGTAGAGGGATCTAGGAGAGTCCAAATGAGGAGTGGTTTTCGGCCACGTGATCGTGATCGAACGACCGAGAGCATGCAGGGGGTTAGGATGGGTTTGGTGGACTGTGGGAAGAGGTGTTGGGCTGCAAAGAGAAAGGGGGGTTTCGGGCTACGCGGTTAATCGTTGGAGTATCAAACAACCTCCAAATGGCACGAAACTTGACAGGCGGTCTACCGGTGCTATACCAAGGCCGCTTGGCACGACTCGGTCCATTCCGAGAACGTTTAACACCCTCTCACAACGAGAGACAAAAGGGGAACGCCGGAGGGCATAGGAGTGCCGGATTGCAGAACGGACAACGGGGAAAATGCCCGGATGCATGAGACGAACACGTATGCAAAATGAGATGCTCATGATGACATGACAAAATGCAACACGCAAGCAAATGACATGGCAACTACGGCGTATAACTGGCAGACACCTGGCGCATCGAATCCGGGGCGTTACATGCTTCCTCTTCTCCTCCTCAAGCTTCCTCTTCTTCTCCTCCTGCATCTTCTTTCTTGCACGGCTTCTGTAGTCGGTGTTCCAGTCCGCAAACCCCTCATACCACGGAACAACGCCTTGCCTCGTGTTCTTCCCGGGTGTTCAGGATTTCCCAAGGCGTGCGTAAGCTCATCGTTCTCTCTGTTAGGCATGAACACCCCCGATCGAGCCTGTCCTATTGCAACAAGTATTTTGAGGTCAGCTCCTTTAAGACTTGCCCGCTCCAAAACCTGGCCTGTCTTTGGGTCCAACGCCCCCCATGCCATAGAACCAAGTCCTCGACCTAGGGGGGGGGGGGCTAGCTCAATGTAACTGGAATGACCCCTGCATCCACCATCTGTTGCTGAGCCTTATCCCACTTAGGTTGGGCCACCGCGTAGCCACCTGGACCCAGCTTATGGTAATGCTCCTTTTTTGCGGCATTGATCTTGTTTATTCTCGACCGTTCCTAAGCTAATTCTGATTCCTTGAATTTCACGAAAGTGGGCCAGTGTTGCTTCTCTAGTGTTCCCATGAATTCTGGAGTTTTCATTCCTCCTTCGACGTACTTGGCCCATATACTTTTCTTGTGGTTGTTGAAAACCGCCATCTTCCTAAGAGCAGCGTCCTTGACTTTCTGCACATCTGCATCTGTGAAATGATATGGTAGGGTGAAATGTGATATGAGAGATTCCCAAAGCAGATCTTTTGCTTTTTGGTCGACAAAAGTAAGATCCGAACGTTCCTTTGCTGGCCTTTTCCATTCTTGAATGGAGATCGGGATTTGGACCTTCATAAGAACTCTACACCACGAATGAACTTGCCCGCATTCTTATTAGGCTTGCTTGGTTCGCCATTAGGTTTGACGGCAACGATGTTGTACTTTACGCCATCCTTCAACTTTTTGGCCGGGCCTCGCACTGCCATGCTGCCTATAGAAGATTTGCTCGATCCGGAGGGCTGAAAGAAGAAAGATAGATTCGTCAATGTGACGCCCCCGATTCAATCGTACGCTAATCATACACGCAAATGTGTACGATCAAGATCAGGGACTCACGGGAAGATATCACAACACAACTCTAGACAAAAATAAAATAATACAAGCTTTATATTACAAGCCAGGGGCCTCGAGGGCTCGGATACATAGCTCGATACACAAGAGTCAGCGGAAGCAACAATATCTGAGTACAGACATAAGTTAAACAAGGATGCCTTAAGAAGGCTAGCACAAAAGCAACAACAATTGAAGAGGCAAGGCCTCCTACCTGGGACCTCCTAACTACTCCTAGTCGTCGGTAGCCTCCACGTAGTAGCATCCATCGGCGGTGGCATCTGGCTACAGGAATTCATCATCTGGTTGCATCAACCGGAAAGAAGAAAGAAGGGGGGGAAAGGGGTAGCAAAGCAACCGTGAGTACTCATCCAAAGTACTCGCAAGCATCAGATCTATACTAAGTATGCACTGGTATCAAATGGAAGGTTTGTATCTGTGGACTGAACTGCAGAATGCCTGAATAGAGGGGAAGGCCTAGACTATCGAAGACTAGCATCTTCAAGCAGCTCCAAGCATCTTGCAGCATGTAGAAGAGTAAAGAATAGTAGTTTATAATTATCAAACATGTTGTAACATTAACACCCAGAGATCCTTCCTCGATTCCCTGCGAGAAAGCAATCTCGGAGCCACATATCCATCACATGTCTCAAGTATCCATTTCTAGTTATATAAGATCAGGATACAAGTTTGAACGTCCATTACCATGGACACAGTATTCGAATATATATCTTCCCTACAGGGGTGGACCACGTTACCAAACACGCTTGATCACTCTGGCTGGACACACCTTTTTGGGGTCAATGCCCGGCCTTGGAAGATCAACACATCACAGCCCTACCTAGGCTCAGCAGAGAGGTCCCTGCCGGTCTACATCCTAAGCACTTCGGGGTCTTGTGCCCATCGCCCGCAGCACTCCGGGTCGTTGCGTGCATGATGAATACTAGCACTGCCTCGGATGGCCAGCACGATCCGACCATGCCGCACTGCTGAACTTGATGCCTGACAAAGCTTCGACTGATACTGCGACTTCAAGGCCCATAACTATTCTCGCGTGGTGGTTAGTGCGTAAAGGCTAGAGGCCAACTCAGAACAAATACACAAACCTGTTAGTGCATTAGGGGTTCGCGGATACGATCAGAGACTCACGATAATGTGAGCCCATCGCCCCGTCTCGTGGACTTAAGACAAGGGCCCAGAATGCCCGGCCGTGCCTCGTAGAAAACTCACAGGTGCTCTACGGGCCTTCCCGACTTTCACATCAACTCGTGGGTACCCCTCAGGGCCGACCCGACTTCAACAATGGTCTCAAGTAAAGTCCGGGTAACCGTGTGTCCAAACATCAAGGGGAAAACCCGAGGAATCACCCTCGGTGGATTCCACTCGATGTAATCATCAAGGTGAACGTAAGAGGAACCACCCTCGAGGTTCAAACTTGAGGGGTTACACGACAGAGTCGTATCGGAAGTGGTTAAGGAGGAATCACCCTCGATGACCACGATCGAATAGCTACACTACAGAGATCTCATCAGGAGTGATGTATGAGGTACCACCCTCGTCACTAGATAGTAGCTCTATGGAGTCGAGCAACAAAAGGGGCATGATGTGATATGAGGTGTCGGGCTTTTGTCGTTGATCATGTTGATCGAGTCGTCGATGATGACGCAGGGGCAACAAGGACAAGGTGGGGGCTACTGATGGATCACTAACCAACCTATACTAAGCAGTTTAGGTAAGCAGGTAAGGTACAACCAATGTTGAGGATATCGCTTATCGTTATCGTCTCGGTCAGCTAGGAATTAGAGATTAATTGGAAATCAGCCGATTAAATGATTTTATAGGTCGACTATTAATCGTTTTTTTGCAAACCCCAAGTTCCCAACACTAAAATACGCTATATTCAACACCAAAACAATATTTGACAAAAGTGTTACCTTGATTTCTAGCCTTTGAATCCTCTTATAATGGCAAACAAAATAGGACAATAGTACATATTCCGTAATAAGGTCCACAAAACATAAAAAAACATAGTATTTGCAAACAACGTGCTATGAATAGTTCCGATTTATCGGTAGATTCCCGATAAATCGCTTGTCAGAACAATAAATCGGTCCAAAAGATAAACGACAAAGATAAGGCATAATCTTATCGGTCACCCTCCGATTAGTGATAAATCAGAAGATTAACCGGTGAATCAGAAGATTTCTTGAACAATGGGTACAACAGCAGGTACAAAAGCAGGCTATGCATCAGAATAGGAGCAATCAATTGCAGTAGAAACATCTAATGCAAGCATGAGAGAATGGAATGGGCGATATAGGGATGATCAAAGGGAGGGCCTGCCTGGAAGCTCCGCTGAAAGGGAAGAGGGTCGTCGGTGACGTAGTCAATCACAGTGGCATTAACAACGGTCTCGGGGTCTACCGGAGAGAAGAGGGGGAAGAAACAGTAAATACACGCAAACATAGGCATGCCAAGACAAATAAGTGGTGCTAGAGGTGTTCTAACGCAGTGCAACACGATATATTCTGAGCAACTTTCATGTATAAAACTTTTTCATCGGAGTTACGGATTATTTTCTATCATTTTTCAAAATTTAACAATTCTTGGAAAAACCCTGAAATTTCACTAAGTCTAAGAATTCGTCGGTTTTTTTAAACACCACTTAGCGGTTTTCCGGAGGCTATAACTATTGTTCTGTACAACCTATGAGTTGGTGCCTTATATCAATTTTGAGCATTTTTCTGTGATCTACATGTTAGTAACACTTTCATCCATATTAGAGTTCATTTGCTTGAACAACAACAGCTCTATACTAGCTATGAAAATAAAGTTGTTTTCTAGTTTTTCTATTAATAGAACATAGCATTTTGCGATTTTCATAGGATTTAATCCATGCATCGAAAGGATTTGGACCAGTGGAAACATTTGAGCCTTGTCAAGTATACTACCTCCCAATAATATTTTTGCTCCTGTTAGAACTTGTTTAGCTGTTGTTTAGGGGCAGTCCAGGGGGTCACTTGATGTAATATTGGCAAAGCTCGCTAGATGCATCTATAGTAGTTAGTAGCAGTAGTACAACAAGCAGCAACACAAGTAGTAATTGCAGCAGCGGAAGTAGCAGCGTAGCAGAGGAGCGTGCTAGCGGACGGCAGTGGGCACGTGCAGCGCAAGGGACGGGCAGGGGTGGCGCAGGGTCGTAGCAGCAGGGGGCGGCACCGGCTCAGCCGGGCGAAGACAGGCATGGCCAGGCAGAGCTCGCGCGCATGTAGCGAGTTAAGGCCATGGGCGCAGCACAGCAGGCTGCGCGGGTGGGTGCAGGCGCAAGTGGGCGAAGCCGGGTGGAAGCAGCAGCGAGCAACGTCGGGGTGGTTGCGAGCATGCGACATAGCAGCAGTCTACAACAGCAGTAGGGAGGGAGCAGCCAAGCACGCGGGCGCGCACGCGAGCAACACAGCGGCGTAGCGGGCGGGACGAGGCCAACCGGCAGGAGCTGCGCCAGGCAGCGTCGAGCGGGAGGGGGCGACGCGACAGGGCGCGTGCTAGGCGTGGTCCGACCGCGATGGGGCTTGCGCGGGGCGACCTACGGCTTACGGGGAGGGCAGCGGGGAGAGGGGCCGGACATGGTGCTCACCTGGCTCCTACAAATGTGCTAAAGCAGGCTCGGGGAAGGCCTGGAGGGGCAAGATAGTAGTGGCGAGCACGACGACTAGAGGTTGAAGAGGGGGAGGCAGCGAGCGCTCCGGTGGCTCCCAGCCCGCGCACGTGGTCGAAGTCAGGGTAGCGGACGCGAGAGGAGCTCGTGCGCACAGAGGTGAGGCGGGTAGCGGCCAGTGGCCACGGTGATGATGAGGTAGCGGCAATGGCTACATCGGGAGCTCTCCGGATAGGGGAGAGGAACGAGGGGAGAGGGAATGGTGGATCTGGGAGGCGAGGACGCAAGTGGGGAGGGGTGGGATCGAGGGGTCGGGGCGTGGCGCCCTTATCCCCTCTCGGCGTTAGCATCGCCGAGGTGGTCCGGGGTGACCAAGCCCCAGTAGCGACCTGGTCGCGTGAACAGGGGAGAGGAGGTTTCGGTGAGGATGGGCCGGTCTTTAGTTAGGTGGGCTAACAAGCCCAGTAGCTTAGGTCCTCCTCCTTTACTTTTCCGTTTTCCATTTTCTCTTCTTCTTTTGCAATTTCTTTTTGTACCAAATGAGTTTTGTTTTGAACAAAACTTGGCACATAAATCTAACATAATATATTGAGATGGAACAAAAAGTATGGGGTCAAAAGGAGTTATCTTATCATGTCTAGAAGCTAAAAAGGCCAATTTAATTGTTGCTGGACCAAAAATTAATTCCCATGGGTATTTTGAAAATTCAAAATAGGTTGGTTCCAACATGACAAAATATCTAGGGATTAGTTTCCACCCTTTGAACATTTTAGTTTGCATGTTTGAGAAATTTGAATTTTGGACTTTAGTTTGAACTTGAATTTGGATTGCGATTTGGATCAACCGAGGATTAGCAATAGTAAGAGTGGTGACGTGGCACCGTTAACAAGGGATTACTGTAGCATAATTATCCGGGTGTTACAATTCTCCTCCACTACAAGAAATCTCGTCCCGAGATTTAGGAGGCAGTAGGAAACAAAGTGATCCTCACGCAGGTGATCCTCGCGTTCCCAAGTGGCTTCATCTTCATAGTGATGCAACCACTGGACCTTGAGGAACTTGATCGCTTTCTGACGTGTGCGGCGTTTAGCTTGGTCAAGAATGTGGACCAGATGCTCTTTATAGGAGAGGTCTTGTTGCACCTTGAGCACTTCTTGATCCACTGCACGGATTGGGTCCTTGAAGCAGCGGCGGAGTTGTGACACGTGGAACACATCATGAACCTGAGAAAGGTTTGGCGGAAGTTCCAACTGGTATGCCACATTTCCACACCTTTCGAGAATAGTGAAAGGACCAATATAGCGAGGAGCTAGCTTGCCCTTGATCCCGAAGCGGTGAGCACCCTTCATTGGTGTGACTCGAAGATAAGCCTTTTCGCCAGGTTGATAGACCATGTCCTTATGATGACGATCATAATGACTCTTTTGACGTGACTGAGCAGTCTTGAGATTCTCGCGAATGACACGGACTTGTTCTTCATCGTGTTGGATAATATCCGGACCGAAGAGTGGATGTTCCCCAGTTTCTGAGTAGTTCAGAGGGTTCGGCACTTTCGTCCATATAACACTTTGAAGGGGGCCATCTTCAGACTAGCTTGATAGCTATTGTTGTAGGAGAACAAAGCATACGGGAGAGATTCCTTCCATTTCTTGCCGAAGGAAATGACACAAGCTCGAAGCATGTCTTCAAGAACTTGATTGACACGTTCAACTTGTCCTTGAGACTGAGGGTGATAAACAGTGATGAAAGATAGATGAGTTCCCATAGCTTCTTGGAAACTTGCCCAGAATCTTGAAGTGAATAAGCTTCCACGGTCTGAGCTGATTACCAGCGGAATACTATGAAGTGAAACAATTCTGGACATATAGAGAGTTGCCAACTCACTTGCAGTGATAGTCTCTTTGACGGCCAGAAAATGTGCAACTTTAGAAAGCCGGTCAATGACGACAATCATATCATCATTACCTTTCCGCGATTTGGGAAAACCAGTGACAAAGTCCATTTCAACATGGTCCCATTTCCATTCTGGAATAGAGATAGGTTGCAGAGTTCCAGCATGCCTTTGATGTTCTGCTTTGATACGACGACAAACGTCACATTCAGCAACATAGCAAGAAATGTCTTGCTTCATATTTGACCACCAGAATCTTTGACGAATGTCTTGGTACATTTTGGTGCTGCCGGGATGAATAGACAACATAGTATCATGAGCTTCTTTCATAACTTCCTGAATCATATCCAGGTTGTCTTTTGAAGGAACCACTAGGCAGCCTTTAAAGAACAAGGTGTCATCATCTTCAACAGTGAAGAACGAACGTCTCCCTTCTGCGAGGTAGCGCTTAATCTTCTCAACTTGAAAGTCATACTTCTGCAGTCTCTTGATGCTCTCCACGAGATCTGGCTTGACAACCAGGGTATTGAGGGAACCTTGGGGAACAATACAGAGGTTCATCTTACGAAACTCCTTAGGAGGGGGAGCGAGTTCTCCCGGAGGAACAATATGGAGGTTCACCTTTCTGAATTCTCCAACAAGCGAGGGCTGAACCTTGTGAACTTCGAGATGGTTGCAATATGACTTGCGGCTCAAAGCATCAGCCATTACATTAGCCTTGCCAGGGGTACAGGAAATACCGAAATCAAAGTCTGCAATGGTCTCCATCCATCTCTGCTGACAGAGGTTCAGTTCTGGCTGAGTAAATAGGTACTTCAGACTTGGGTGGTCGGTGAAGATCTCGCAACGATTACCAAGAAGGTAATGTCACCACTATTTCAGTGCATGTATGATAGCAGCAAGCTCGAGGTCATGAACTGGGTAGTTCTCTTTGTGAGGGTGCAATTGACGAGAGGCATAAGAAATCACTCTGCGCTCTTGCATTAGGACACCACCTAATCCTTGACGTGAAGCATCGCAGTAAATGACAAAGTCTTTAGTATCAGGTGGAGCAAGCACTGGGGCAGAAGTCAGCCTGTCTTTGAGTGCCTGGAAACTTTCCTAACACTTTTCTGTCCAATCAAACTTGACACCCTTGTGAAGCAGACCAGTCAGGGCTTGGCAATTTTGGAGAAGTTCTCGACAAATCGATGGCAATAGCTGGCGAGTCTGAGAAAACTTCTGACTTGCTTGACGTTCTTCGAAGAAGTCCAATCGAGAATGGCCCGAACTCGCTCGGGGTTGACGGCAATACCATCCTTGGATATGACATGCCCAAGATAGGTCACTTCGGGTAGCCAGAATTCACACTTAGAATACTTGGCATGTAGATGATGTTTCCAAAGCTTTTCCAGAACAAGTCGAAGGTGTT
This sequence comes from Triticum aestivum, assembly GCF_018294505.1. NCBI lineage: Eukaryota > Viridiplantae > Streptophyta > Magnoliopsida > Poales > Poaceae > Triticum > Triticum aestivum. The sequence goes on from NC_057810.1 coordinate 149,235,054, forward strand.
CAGCATGTTCATCTTTGTTCTTGGAGTATACAAGGATATCATCCAAATAAACCATGGCGAACTTGTCGAGGTATTCCATGAATATATAGTTCATCAGACGAGAGAATGTCGCTGGAGCATTGGTTAAGCCGAAGGGCATGATGGTGTACTCGTATGAACCATAGCGAGTAACGAAGGCGGTCTTGGGAATATCCACTTCACGAACCCGAATCTGGTGGTAACCCAACCTCAAATCAAGTTTAGAGAATACCGAGGAACCAGCAAGTTGGTCATACAGACAGTTGATTCTGGGAAGCAGATACTTGTTCTGAATTGTTGCCTGGTTGATAGGTCGGTAATCTTGGACCAAATGATTAGTTCCATCCTTCTTCTTGACAAAGAGAGAAGGTGCTCCCCAAGCAGAGGAACTTGGACGAATAAAACCCTAACAAAGTGAAGTGTCGATTTCCTCCTTAAGCTCAAGGAGTTCATGAGGCGACATCTTGTAGGGTCGCTGGGCAATAGGAGTAGTGCCTGGTTTCAAGTCTATGACGAATTCAACAGCTCTAGCAGGGGGTATTCCTGGAAGTTCTTCCGGAAAGACATCTTCAAAGCCATGAATGACTGGAATATTCTATATTCCCTCAAGAGGTGAAGCATTCAATGCATTCAGAACATATATCTGATTCTCGGCATCTTGAGCTAGGCTGAGTACTGGACTGTCTGGCCAGAAGGGTGAGTGAGCTGGACTGTCTTAGCAGCATAGTCGATCAAAGCATTATGGGCTGTCAACCAATTCATACCAAGAATGATGTCTATGTTGGAAGGTCCGAGCACAATGAAAGAAGCCGGCAAGTTTAGACCTCCAATCTCAATCTGGTTGTGAAGGCTTACCATTGTGGTTTGCCACTTGGACCCTGGGGATTGAATCGCTAAAGGACTAGGCCAATTTTCCATATCCAACCCATGCAACCGAGCAAATTGTTGGGACACGAAGGCATGCGATGCTCCTGAATAAAAGAGAACAGAAGCTGGCAGTGAATTAACGCGAAGGGTACCCATCACGAATTTTGGGGACTCATGAGCTTCTTCAATCTTTACATGGGTGACTTGACCACAACTCATTGTAGGCGTCCTGGCACTACAACTTCTGGGATGACGATTTCGGCTGCTCTTCGTACGACCAACAGAAGGATACGATGCATTCTGTAGCTGACCCTAGTGCCAATCGAGGGTAAGGTGTCCTGGCTGTCCACCCTGAATTGTTAGTTGTCTCGCTAGCAGAGGCAGACAAGGTGAAACATAAGACGACCTTGGTGTTGGAGCAGGTCGGTGATGAACATTGTGTGGGACCCAGACTCAACGTTTCTGACCAGGCTGACTCAAGGATGGGCCAACATCTCGAGTACGCTTGAGCAACTCCTGGTACTCAGCCAGACCAGTTTCAGTTCGGAAATCTTGGCTGACGAGTGTCACAAAGTCTGCGGAATCATGAGCAACAAGTGCTAGCTTTATATCAGGACGAAGTCTTTCACGAAATTTCTCCTGCTTGCGAGCGTCAGTGCAGACGTCATCCGTAGCATAGCGAGATAATTCAAGGAATTTCCTCTGATATTCATCCACAGTCATTGTGCCCCGTGAGAGTTTGTGGAACAACTTCTTCTTTTGGTCAATCAGACCTTGAGGAATGTGTCGTGCACGGAAGGCTAACTGAAATTCATGCCAAGTGGTTACAGTCTCTGCAGGCAGCATACCCTTGTGGCTTTCCCACCATTGAGCAGCTGGACCCTTCAAGTGGAATGTCGCAAAGGTGACGTAACTGGCAAGGGCAACATTAGCTGACTCCATCTCAAACAGGGTGTCAAGAAGCCAATCATCAGCATCCATAGGATTGGTGGAGTTGCGGAAAATGGACGAGTTGAGACGCATGAATTCTTGCAGTGTTATTGAGGCAGGCTGTTGATGACCATCCTGGTTTGGAAACTGAGACATTACTCCAGTCATAAACTGACGATTCAGCTCAAACTGTTGCATCACTGCGGCAATATAGGGTGGAGGTGGAGGATCGTCAGCCATCCTGCTAAAACATCAGGAAGCAATTTAACAGGGGGTGGAGCAGGTGTATGGAGTCATTCATGATGTAACTTGAACAATGAGCAAAGGCGTAGTATGTACAAAGCAGTAGTCATTAAAGACATACAGATACATATATAGAGCCAAATACACGTTGTTAGTAGGAGTCCGGACAAGAGGATCATCCTAGACATACTAGGCGGCCTGCTCGCACGCGATGGAGGGATACAACAACGAGACATAGCAAAGGCTACATCATCGTCGGAGAAAACCACTAAAGCGACGAATCTGTAGGGGACGACGCAGGGTGCCCTCGATAGAAGGATTTCTGCGGCCCGTGTGTTGCGGAACATAGTAATTTCAAAATTTTACTATGCACACGCAAGATCATGGTGATGCATAGCAACGAGAGGGGAGAGTGTGTCCACGTACCCTCGTAGACCGAAAGTGGAAGCGTTAGCACAACGCAGTTGATGTAGTCGTACGTCTTCACGATCCAACCGATCAAGTACCGAACGCACGGCACCTCCGAGTTTAGCACACGTTCAACTCGATGATGTCCCTCGAAATACGATCCAGCCAAGATTTGAGGGAGAGTTCCACCAACGCAGGGCTTCACCTAAGCACCGCTACAATATTATCGAGGTGGATTATGGTGGAGGGGGGCACCGCATACGGCTAAGAGATCCAAGGGATCAATTGTTGTGTCTATGGGGTGCCCCCCTCCTCCGTATATATAGTAGGGGAGGAGAGGGCCGACCAGGAGGAGGAGGCGCGCCCAAGGGGGGAGTCCTACTCCCACCGGGAGTAGGTCTCCTCCTTTTCCTATTTGGAGAGGGAGAGGGAAGGAAGAGGAAGGAGGGAGGAAGGAAAGGGGGGGGGGTCGGCCCCCTTCCCAATTCGGATTGGCTTGGGGGGGCGCCCCCTCTCTTGCTCCTTTCCCCTCCTTTCCACTAAAGCCCATTAAGGCCCATATACCTCCCGGGGGGGTTCCGATAACCTCCCGGTGCTCCGGTATTATCCCGATCTCACTCGGAACCATTCCGGTGTCCAAATATAGTCGTCCAATATATCGATCTTTATGTCTCGATCATTTCGAGACTCCTCGTCATGTCCGTGATCACATCTGGGACTCCGAACTACCTTTGGTACATCAAAACACATAAACTCATAATATAACCATCATTGAACTTTAAGCGTGCGGACCTACGGGTTCGAGAACTATGTAGACATGACCAAGACACGTCTCCGGTCAATAACCAATAGCGGAACCTGGATGCTCATATTGGCTCCCACATATTCTACGAAGATCTTTATCTGTCAAACCACATAACAACATACGTTGCTCCCTTTGTCATCGGTATGTTACTTGCCCGAGATTGGGTCGTCGGTATCTCAATACCTAGTTCATTCTCGTTACCGGCAAGTCTCTTTACTCATTTCGTAATACATCATCCCGCAACTAACTCATTAGTTACAATGCTTGCAAGGCTTATAGTGATGTGCATTACCGAGTGGGCCCAGAGATACCTGTCCGACAATCGGTGTGACAAATCCTAATCTCGAAATACGCCAACCCAATAAGTACCTTCGGAGAAACCTGTAGAGCACCTTTATAATCACCCAGTTATGTTGTGACATTTGGTAGCACACAAAGTGTTCCTCCGGTAAACGAGAGTTGCATAATCTCATAGTCATAAGAACATGTATAAGTCATGAAGAAAGCAATAACAACATACTAAACGATCAAGTGCTAAGCTAACGGAATGGGTCAAGTCAATCACATCATTCTCTAATGATGACATCTCGTTAATCAAATGATAACTCATGTCTATGGTTAGGAAACACAACCATCTTTGATTCAACGAGCTAGTCAAGTAGAGGCATACTAGTGACATTATGTTTTGTCTATGTATTCACACATGTACTAAGTTCACGGTTAATACAATTCTAGCATGAATAATAAACATTTATCATGAAATAAGGAAATAAATAATAACTTTATTATTGCCTCTAGGGCATATTTCCTTCAGTCTTCCACTTGCACTAGAGTCAACAATCTAGTTCACATCACCATGTGATTTAACACCAATATTCACATCTGTATGTGATTAATACCCATAGTTCACATCGTCATGTGATCAAAACCCAAAGGGTTTACTAGAGTCAATAATATAGTTCACATCTCTATGTGATTAACACCCAAAGAGTACTAAGGTATGATCATGTTTTGCTCGTGAGAGAAGTTTAGTCAACGGGTTTGTCACATTCAGAGCCGTATATATTTTGCAAATATTCTATGTCTACAGTGCTCTACACGGTGCTACTTTAGCTAATTGCTCCCACTTTCAATATGTATCCAGATTGAGACTTAGAGTCATCTGGATTGGTGTAAAAGCTTGCATCGATGTAACTCTTTACGACAAACTCTTTTATCACCTCCATAATCGAGAAACATCTCCTTAGTCCTCACTAAGGATATTCTTGACCGCTGTCTAGTGATCTACTCCTAGATCAAAAAATTGTACTCCCTTGCCAAACTCAGAGCAAGGTATACAATAGGTCTGGTACACAGCATAGCATACTTTATAGAACCTATGACTGAGGCATAGGGAATGACTTCCATTTCTTTCTATTTTCTGTCGTGGTCAGGATTTGAGTCTTACTCAATTTCACACCTTTACAACACACGCAAGAACTCCTTCTTTGACTGTTCTATTTTGAACTACTTCGAAAACTTATCAAGGTATGTTCTCATTGAAAAATCTTATCAAGCGTCTTGATCTATCTCTATAGATCTTGATGCTCAATGTGTAAGCAGCTTCACCGAGGTCATTCTTTGAAAAATCTCTTATTCAAGTATCCTTTTATGCTATCCAGAATTTCTATATCATTTCCAATCAACAATATGCCATCTACATATAGTTTTAGAAATGCTATAGAGCTTGCACTCATTTTCTTGTAAATACCGGTCTTCTCCAAAAGTCTGTATAAAACCATATGCTTTGATCAACTCATCAAAGCGTATATTCCAACTCCGAGATGCTTGCACCAGTCCATAGATGGATCGCTGGAGCTTGCACATTTTGTTAGCACCTTTATGATTGACAAAACCTTCTGGTTGCATCATATACAACTCTTCTTTAATAAATCCATGAAGAAATGCAGTTTTGGCATCCATTTGCCAGATTTCATAAATGTGGCAATTGCTAACATGATTCGGACAGACTTAAGCATCGATACAAGTGAGAAAATCTCATTGTATTCAACATCTTGAACTTGTTGACAAACCTTTTGTGACAATTCACGCTTTGTAGATAGTAATATTACTATCAGTGTTCGTATTCCTCTTGAAGATCCATTTATACAATATGGCTTTCCGATCATCGGGCAACTCCACTAAAGTCCACACTTTGTTCTCATACATGGATCCCATCTCAGATTTCATGGCCTCAAGCCATTTCGCGGAATCTGGGCTCATCATCGCTTCCTCATAGTTCGTAGGTTCGACATGGTCAAGTAACATGACCTCCAGAAGAGGATTACCGTACCACTCTGGTGCGGTCTTACTCTGGTTGACCTACGAGGTTCGGTAGTAACTTGATCTGAAGTTTCATGATCAATATCATTAGCTTCCTCACTAATTGGTGTAGGGATCACTAGAACTGATTTCTGTGATGAACTACTTTCCAATAAAGGTGTAGGTACAGTTACCTCATCAAGTTCTACTTTCCTCCCACTCACTTCTTTCGAGAGAAACTCCTTCTCTAGAAAGGATCCATCTTAGCAACGAATATCTTGCCTTCAGATCTGTGATGGAAGGTGTACCCAATAGTTTCCTTTGGGTATTCTATGAAGATGTACTTCTCTGATTTGGGTTCGAGCTTATCAGGTTGAAACTTTTTCACATAAGCATCGTAGCCCCAAACTTTAAGAAACGACAACTTTGGTTTCTTGCCAACCACAGTTCATAAGGCGTCGTCTCAACGGATTTTGATGGCGCCCTATTTAAAGTGGATGCTGCTATCTCTAATGCATAACCCCAAAACTATAGTGGTAAATCGGTAAGATACATCATAGATTGCACCATATCCAATAAAGTGCGGTTACGATGTTCGGACACACCATTACGCTGTGGTGTTCCATGTGGCGTGAGCTGTGAAACTACTCCACATTGTTTTTAAATGAAGGCCAAACTCGTAGCTCAAATATTCTCCTCCATGATCAGATCGTAGAAACTTTTATTTTCTTGTTACAGTGATTCTCCACTTCACTCTGAAATTCTTTAAACTTTTGAAATGTTTCAGACTTGTGTTTCATTAAGTAGATATACCCATATCTGCTCAAAGCATCTGTGAAGGTCAGAAAATAACGATACCCGCCACGAGCATCAACACTCATAGGACCGCATACATCGGTATGTATTATTTCCAACAACTCAGTAGCTCGTTCCATTGTTCCGGAGAACGGAGTTTTAGTCATCTTGCCCAAATGGCATGGTTCACAAGCATCAAATGATTCATAACCAAGTGATTCCAAAAATCCATCTTTATGGAGTTTCTTCATGCGCTTTACACCGATATGACCCAAACGGCAGTGCCACAAATAAGTTGCACTATCATTATCAACTTTGCATCTTTTGGCATCAATATTATGAATATGTGTATCACTACGATCGAGATCCAACAAACTATTTTCATTGGTTGTATGACCATCGAAGGTTTTATTCATGTAAATAGAACAACAATTATTCTCTGACTTTAAGTGAATAACCGTATTGCAATAAACATGATCAAATCATATTCATGCTCAATGCAAACGCCAAATGACATTTATTTAGGTTTAACACTAATCCCGAAAGTATAGGGAGTGAGCGATGATGATCATATCAATCTTGGAACCACTTCCAACACACATCATCACTTCACCCTCAACTAGTCTTTGTTTATTCTGTAACTCCTGTTTCAAGTTACTAATTTTTAGCAACCAAACAAGTATCAAATACTCAGGGGCTACTATAAACACTAGTAAGGCACACATCAATAACCTGTATATCAAATATACCCTTGTTCACTTTGCCATCCTTCTTATTCACCAAATATTTGGAGTAGTTCCACTTTCAGTGACCATTTCCTTTGCAGTAGAAGCACTCAGTTTCAGGCTTAGGTCAAGCTTTGGGCTTCTTCACGGGAGTGACAACTTGCTTGCCATTCTACATGAAGTTCCTTTTCTTTTTCCCTTTGCCCTTTTCTTGAAACTGGTGGTCTTGTTAATCATCAACACTTTGATGCCCTTTCTTGATTTCTATCTTCATCGATTTCATCGTCATGAAAAGCTCAGGAATCGTTTTCGTCATCCCTTGCATACTATAGTTCATCACGAAGTTCTACTAACTTGGTGATGGTGACTAGAGAACTCTGTCAATCACTATCTTATCTGGAAGATTAACTCCCACTTGATTCAAGCGATTGTAGTACCCAGACAATCTGAGCACATGCTCACTGCTTGAGCTATTCTCCTTCATCTTTTAGCTATAGAACTTGTTGGAGACTTCATATCTCTCAACTCGGTTATTTGCTTGAAATATTAACTTCAACTCCTGGAACATCTGGTATGGTCCATGACGTTCAAAACATCTTTGAAGTCCCGATTCTAAGATGTTAAGCATGGTGCACTAAACTATCAAGTAGTCATCATATTGAGCTAAGCCAAACATTCATAACGTCTGCATCTGCTCCTGCAATAGGTCTGTCACCTAGCGGTGCATCAAGGACATAATTCTTCTATGTAACAATGAGGATCAACCTCAGATCACGGACCCAGTCCGCATCATTGCTACTATCTCCTTTCAACTTAGTTTTCTCTGGGAACACATATAAAACATAGGGAAGCAACTACGCGAGCTATTGGTCTACAACATTATTTGCAAAATACTTTCAGGACTAAGTTCATGATAAATTAAAGTTCAATTAATCATATTATTTAAGAACTCCCACTTAGATAGACATCCCTCTAATCATCTAAGTGATCACGTGATCCAAATCAACTAAGCCATAACTGATCATCACATGAAATGGAGTAGTTTTCAATGGTGAACATCACTATGTTGATCATATCTGCTATATGATTCACACTCGACCTTTTGGTCTTAGTGTTCCGAGGCCATATATGCATATCTAGGCTCGTCAAGTTTAACCTGAGTATTCTGCGTGTGCAAAACTGGCTTGCACACATTGTAGATGGACGTAGAGCTTATCACACACGATGATCACGTGGTGTCTGGGCACGACGAACTTTGGCAACGGTGCATACTCAGGGAGAACACTTTTATCTTGAAATTTAGTGAGAGATCATCTTATAATGCTACCGTCAATCAAAGCAAGATAAGATGCATAAAAGATAAACATCACATGCAATCAATATAAGTGATATGATATGGCCATCATCATCTTGTGCTTGTGATCTCCATCTCTGAAGCACCGTCATGATCACCATCCTCACCGGCGCGACACCTTGATCTCCATCGTAGCATCATTGTCATCTCGCAAACTATGCTTCTACGACTATCGCTACCGCTTACTGATAAAGTAAAGCCCATTACAGGGCGATTGCATTGCATAAAATAAAGCGACAACCATATGGCTCCTGCCAGTTGCCGATAACTCGGTTACTAAACATGATCATCTCATACAATAAAATATAGCATCATTCCTTGACCATATCACATCACAACATGCCCTGCAAAAACAAGTTAGACGTTTTCTACTTTGTTGTTGCAAGTTTTACGTGGCTGCTACGGGCTGAGCAAGAACCGTTCTTACCAACGCATCAAAACCACAACGATAGATTGTCAAGTTAGTGTTGTTTAAACCTTCTCAAGGACGGGGCGTAGACACACTCGGTTCAACTAAAGTTGGAGAAATTGACACCCGCCAGCCACCTGTGTGCAAAGCACGTCGGTAGAACTAGTCTCGCATAAGCGTACGCGTAATGTCGGTCCGGCCTGCTTCATCCAACAATACCGCCGAACCAAAGTATGACATGCTGGTAAGTAGTATGACTTGCATCGCCCACAACTCACTTGTGTTCTGCTCGTGCATATAACATCAATGCATAAATCTGGATCCGATACCACTGTTGGGGAACATAGTAATTTCAAAAATTTCCTACGCACACGCAAGATCATGGTGATGCATAGCAACGAGAGGGGAGAGTGTCTCCACGTACCCTCGTAGACCGAAAGCGGAAGCATTAGCACAATGTGTTTGATGTAGTCGTACGTCTTCACGATCCGACCGATCAAGTACCGAATGCACGGCACCTACGAGTTCAGCACACATTCAACTCGATGACGTCCCTCGAACTCCGATCCAGCCGAGCTTTGAGGGAGAGTTCCGTCAGCACGACGGCATGGTGACGACGATGATGTTCTACCAATGTAGGGCTTCACCTAAGCACTGCTATGATATTATCGAGGTGGATTATGGTGGAGGGGGCACCGTACATGGCTAAGAGATCCAAGGGATCAATTGTTGTGTCTATGGGGTGCCCCCTCCTCCGTATATAAAGGAGGGAAGGAGAGGGCCAACCAGGAGGAGGAGGCGCGCCCAAGGGGGGGAGTCCTACTCCCACAGGGAGTAGGACTCCTCCTTTTCCTATTTGGAGAGGGAGAGGGAAGGAAGAGGAAGGAGGGAGGAAGGAAAGGGGTGTCAGGACCCCGATCCTAAGTCACATCGATCTAGCATGTAACACATCATATCACTTTGCGGCCTCACGCACGGTATTCCCACGGGTGCCACCTTACCTGGCCCGGGACCATTTGCGCATTTTGGCTCACGTATATGATAGTGCCGCTAGCATCCATATGACAAAGAATCCGGGCTGACATGGCTAGTCGTGAACCCAAAGTGGCACTAACTTACAGGGACAGGCATACATGACCCAACAACGAACGTGTCGGTCATCAGCGAGTGGATCCGGGCTATAGCAACTGGGCTAGCAGGACTCCGGTAAACCGGGCTGTAGCAGGCTAACAGGACTCCAGAATTCATCGCGTGACATTTCCCCGAGGGGACAGACACAGGAATGAAGAAGGACACATGCCGGCCAACCTAAGTGTTCTGGAGCAGTAGCAAGCTACCATGGCTCAGTGGAAACACTAGGAGACATTTCCCGGTAAGAGAGGCTACCAAGGATAAACAACTAGGTTGTCAGATCCCACACATACCAAGCATTTAAATAACATACACACAATATGCTCGATATGTGCAAATACAACATGACATCACAACATGACTCTACGACTCAAGTATTTTATTCAAAAGTCTCCAAGGAGCGAGATATTACAATCATGGGTCTCATGATCCAACAATCAGAGCATACAAGTCAAAGCACATGCGGAAGCTTAACATGTCTGAGTATAGACATCTACAAATGAAAAAGGCTGAAAAGCCTGTCTATCTACCAGATCCTACCGAGGGCACAAGATCGTAGCTGAGGTAACAAGCTAAATGTCGAAGTCCACGCGGTACTACTAGCAAGACTGAAGTCTCTCTGCAAAAACATAAATTAAGCAACGTGAGTACAAATGTACCGAGCAAGACTTACATCAGAACTAACTACATATGCATCATTATCAACAAAGGGGATGGTGGGGTTTAACTGCAGCAAGCCAGCTTTGACTCGGTGGCTATCCTGAACTATGACTGCAAGTAACTCTTTTAAGGTGGCGCACACGAGTCCACATATTCACCATATCAATACACCACTATGGATCCGCTCCCGTCTCCCTACGAGAACGCCATCCATAGCACTCACGCTTATCTTGCGTATTTTATAATATCCACTTTCACTTGTCTATGAACTGTATAGGCAACCCAGAAGTCCTTTACCGTGGACACGGCTATTCGAATAGATCATATTAACCCTGCAGTGGTGTACTTCTTCACACACGCTCTCACCACTTACCGCCGTTTATACGACATGTACTCGGCAACCTTCAAGCGGAAGCCCAGCGAGGGTGTCGGCCACGACCTGACTAACCACACAAGTCTCTCGTCCAGGTTTATCGCCTATTCGGGTTCCATCCGCAAGGAGATCCGGCCGGGGTGTCGCTCACGGCCCCAAACGATGTGAGCAGGGTTCCCAAGCCCACCATCCGGGTGCCACTTGGTACAGCGTGCCACTGTGCCTAGTCTGTCCCAAGCCCACCTATACCGGGTGCCACTTGGTAGACTACTAACACTACCTACAAACACCAGAAACTAGTTGCAACTCCTAGACAGAGATCAAGTTGATTAATAAGCCGAGAGGGGCACTTAAGCATTCCAATGCGTGGTAGTAGCTGATCATGGATCACAAACACAGAACTCAGTTCCTGAGGATAGCCGCAATGAGACAACCCACCATGTACTCCTACATGGCCTCTCACCGCTACCTTTACCAAATCGTGTTCACACACTTAGCTCTCAACAGTAGGACATGTTCACACACCTCCAATTCATCCCCGATGAATCAGACCTGACTCAACTCTAAGCAGTAGAAGGCATGACAAACAAGCATGTATGAGTAGGCACATCAGGGCTCAAACAACTCCTACTCATGCTAGTGGGTTTCATCTATTTACTGTGGCAATGACAGGTCATGCAAAGGATAAAGGGGTTCAGCTACCGCAGCAAGTAACAGATGAATCAGTGTTGTCCTAATGCAGTAAAAGAGAGCAGGGGCGAGAGAGTGGGATTTTATCGGAATGAACAAGGGGGTTTTGCTTTCCTGGCACTTCTGAAGATAGCATTGAGTCTTCATCAGTGTCAACGATCACAACGTCGGAACATCGTCTACCGAGAGGGAACAAGCACCGACAAACAAAGAAGAAACACAATCAATGCAATGCACAATATGATGCATGATCATGACATGGCAATATGCTGTGGTTTGGGCTAATGCAACTAGCAGCAAGTTAAATGGAGTTGGTTTGAATCCAAGATTCAAATTCAAACTCCATATGTGAGGGTTTAAATGCCATGTATATGATTTGTGCTAAACAGCAGCTATAGTTGTTCTAACATGGATGAAAATGGTACAGATGGATAGATTGGATTTTTCTGATCATTTTCCATATATAATTTGTTTCATTTGGAGTTACAGTTGATTTTATATACTTTTTAGAAGTTTAGGCCTTTTTCTGGATTTTCTGATTTAAATTAAATCCAGAAAAGGTTATGGCGTCAGCACTACGTCACTGTGACGTCAGCACTATGTCACTGTGACGTCAGCAGGTCAACTGACCCGGTCCAGGTCAAACCTGACGTGTGGGGTCCACACGTCAGTGACACAGTTAACCAACATGGTTAATTAAAATTAAACTGAACCTAATCTAGTTTAGCTAAGGCCTGGGCCCACATGTCAGTGGCTAACCTAACTAACTAAGTTAATTAACGCTAATTAATCTATCGCTTAATTAAGCAGGGGCCTGGCCCACACGTCAGTGGGTCAGGGGAAAGTCAAACCCCAGTCAAACGGGGTCAAACCCGCCAGACCTGGTCCACGGCTCGTCGCCGGCAATGACAGAGACGGCGGAGGGCTTCAGAAATCGCCCACGGTCGACCAAATCGATCGTGGTTTGATCCTATGCGTAGCTGGGGCTCGCGCGCGTCTGTTAGGCCAAGAGGTAGGAGTTGGGGTGGAGCGAGCTCGCCAGAGTTGAGCTCGTGGCGGCGGCCGGAATTCGGGCTAGCACGGGTGCGGGGCTGCAGCTCGATTTAGAGCAAACGAAGAGCACGGGCAGAGGCTACGGGGCAGCAGGAACTCGACCAGGTGCTCATACGCAGCGTTGGCCCATTGTAACGACGACGGCGACATTCGCGGCGGCGGCAAGTTTTCGGCGGAGGTGGGGAACGGAGCTAGAGCATGAGCATGAGGAGGGGAGGAGGGGGAATCAGTCCGTGAGCTCATAGCGGTTGCAAAGGTGGCCTCGGCGTGCTCGAGGAAGCACCGGAGCGAGCGGGGCGGCGAGAGGGATCTCCGGCGGTCCGAGGTCGAAGACGGCGACAGGGCGGTGCTGCGGTGCGTCCCGGCTTGCTTGACTTGGCGGAGAGGTCGGGGACGATGTGGCGGAGCTCCTAGGTATGTCGGAGAGGCGAGGGGGAGGCGGTGGCTGCGGCTATGGCGAACGGCGGCGACGGCGGCTCTCGGTGGAGAGAACAGAGGAGGGGGGGAGAGATGCAGAGAGGAAACTCGCCACGGGAGAGAGTGAGAGTGGTCCAGGGGGGTGCGTGGCGTCGTTGGAGGTGTCTAGGCGTCGGGGACGCAGGCAGGCAGGGTGGAGGTGGCCGGGGCGCGGCTGTGCGCGCGCCACGCGCAACGCCAGTAGGCGCGAGGAAGACGACGTGCGACGGGGTGGGCTGGGCCTAACAGGCCAGCTACTGTAGCAGGTAGGCCAGGTAAGTTCCAGGTGAGCCTCTGTTCTTTCCTATTTTTATTTCTCTTTCTATTTCTTCTGCAACTTGATGGCTTTATTAAAAATACTAAAACATTTCCAAAAATCCTGCAAATAATTGTGGGCTCTGTTGGGATTATTCCTAATAGCCCACACTTAAGTTCAGAATTATTTGAGCATTTACAATATTTACTAGCATTTAAATGCCCAAATGCAAAGTACATATGATTTAATTCAGTGACCAAATATGTCATGGAAAAATGTGCAACACCTCTGGTTATGGTTCTAGCATTTTCCAGAAATGATGAACATTTTTGAAAGCCATTTGGATTCACTAAAAATATTTTTAGGTTGAACCTATTTGAATTCCATTTGGTGCTAGGGTTTGAACATCCCCATTTCAAATTTCCATGGAAGTTAAACATGATGCAAGCAAGATGCAAACACTAGGCAGCACCAGAAGCTAGGGATGTGACAACTCGCCCCCACTAAACAAGAATCTCGTCCCGAGATTCAGGCGTAGGGTAAGATGAAGGGGGAAACGCAACTAACGCAATCTTCACGATCCAGGTTGCACTTCAAATGAACGTTGATTCGATCACCATCTTTGTCTCGACGTCTTGCTCTGAGAACTCCATCCAACATGACAACGAGAAGAAAGGAAAATTCTAGAACAATTGATCTTCTCGAAGATCGAGCAACTCACGGAATGAGGCATAGAACCATCTCTCGGGTTGAGACACGAAGCACACACCTAGAGGGATGGAGTGGAACAGATGACAAGGGTTCACTAGGTTGACAACAATTCCACACTTAGGAGGTGGTGATCGGTTGTCAACGTAGCGAGGAGTTAAGTTGGCATGACACCATAATGATGCACCTTAGGGAAGGTGACTCGTAGAAGTATCCCCTTAAGTGGCAAAAAGAATTACCTTTGATTCAGAGATCATCGAGATTCTTTATACCAGCCTAAGGCAATTCTCGAGCGATCGTTTGAAGGGGTTCGATAGAATGGCATACCCGGATTAGAATGAATGATGTGGATTACCTTGTTGAAATCAACACAAAGGTCGATTTTAGTAATTGGGGAAAAGCTCAACAGTAGAGAGTGAGTCCACTGTTTGAACAGTTATAGCATAATCGAGGAAACTGAGAGCAATCCCAGTTAGTGCCGATGATAACACCTAGCGCTTGTGCATGCTCTCAAGAACTTGAGCATTTCCATATTCATCAAGGTTTTACCAATATCCGTGTCAAGGATCCTGGCAACACAACTTACCACCATGATGAATGGTGATGGAGGATGCACATGCAAAGGAAGATAACACCTTCTCAGATTTCACCTTGGCGGGGCCAAGGGGACAAAATCTGGATGATCGACCGAGAGACATTTAGCACTCCGCTTCTAATGTTCTCCTTGATGTGCTAGCGCAACCCATTTATAAAATTGGGTTGATATCTAGGACATCAAGTAAGGGTCGGACTTCGGGAACACCAAAAATCATAAGGTACAACTAGGGGGTAAATCCTACGAAGTCCTTATGGGGAGGTGGCCAACTTCTTCAAGCAAGATATTACAATAATAGGTCTTCCGGCTGGTTGTGTTGGCCACAACATCCACTTTACCGGTAACGGTGAGACCATTATTATAGTTCTTGGGAAATGTTCCAACCATCATATCTGCCTGAGATTCAGATCTGGTTGGTGTCATAATAATCCAGACTCATCAAGTCTAGGAAGAAAAATGAAAGTTTGCAACACAAATCGACGAGATGACGTTGCAAGACTCTCGGGAAATGGACTACGGTAGTAAGCTCCAAAACATGAGCTGGTTCTGCTACAAACATGTGAACACGTTGTCCCATACAAGCATGACCACGTAGTAGTCTTATAATAAAACACTACCGAGTTCAGGTGGGGAACCATCATTGAGGATATCGAAGTCCTTGTATAAGCCCGGGTCAGCTCTTATGAAGGAATTCCTTTTCCTGGAACAAATCAGTTAGTGGCTTGGTGTGCTAGGGAATTCATATGGAATGAAGATGATCAGTCTAACAGACCACAGAATACTTCACACGTACATAACTGACTTGGGATGATTCCAGAGGAGGTAAAAACATGCTTTCTCGAATTCACGGTGGCAACTTGCACCAGATGCACGTGAATCAAAGGAGGTCACTTCTTTCATCCAAACATATACTTCATGAACGAGGATGAAGAAAATGCTTACACAAGTTTCCAACACTAGCTTAATGTTCAACAAAATCATGGAGGAGATAAGGATGTTGTCGATGGGCTCAACAACAATTCATCCAGGTTTCCATATAAAAGGAATTCCATAGTTAAGTGAACACGGTGATAGCATTGGTCAGACCAAAGAATATAATGGTGTATGCTCGAGGAAAAACCACGAGTAAGACAACATTACGAATATTGTTGGTTCTGATTTGATCTGAGAATAGCCCACACTCAAATCAAAGATTGGATAAGATGATAGGTCCATTAACTGATCATAGGACCAATCGGTGAAGATATCATCTTTCTTCAACACACACACACACAAAGATATCCCTTTGGAATGAGCTAAGTCAGACAAGCTTTCATCTTCCAACTCTCCAAGTTGTTGTTTAGCTTAACCAACCAGCTCAGGGGTATGCAACACAGATTCTTGGAGAAAGGGTGGTTTACAGGAATAAACCAACTTGATCACGAACTCAACATAGCGGTCAGGTGACGACCTAGTGATACTTCCGAGAAGATATTCCGAAAATCACGAACTACCGGTATGTTTCTAAGCTCAAGATCAATCTTGCTTTTTAGGGCAAGGCGATATGATCATATAAGCAAGGATCGACCCATTCCTAACTCATTAATCGAAGAGTGCACCGGAAATATGGACTAGGTAGCACGATCAACCTTAGGATGGTGATTCAATAACCAACATGATAAGGATGTAATTATTGCCCTTTAACTACGAAGCAACGGAGTTGCTAGGAGTATAGATTTCACACATCACGATTCACTTGTCGGCATTCCGGTTGCAACAACACGGAACTGAGGAATGAACAATGATGGCAAGAAGTATTACTGCGTCAAGAATTCATAAGAGGTGGTGCAATTCTCATGACACTCTTGACATAAAGAGGGTAACACTCCAAGGTGGAACAGACCAAAAGCTTGATTGCATTTGATCTGCGGAATACAACTGCTTTGACCCAATCCTAGAAATGGATGAGGTACTGGAGTTTGTTTCTCCTAGTCATTCTGAACTAGAATGGCTTGACGGACCACAAGAATAACGGGCATCGATGAACACGAGGCACAACTACTCCTGACTATCAATCGATAGATGGGGGTCGGAATACAATAAAGAGGGACAACTCAAAAGAACATATGATTTTCTGAGTTGTGGATGCATGGATTAGCATGTCGAACGATTTCGACATATTTCTTCCGGACAATCCATGCGGAAAGGTAGAACTGGCAGAGTCACAACATAGAATCGAGAACTCATCAAGAGCTCTGGTTGTGATCTTTTGGTTCAAAGAACTTCTGCCATAAACGGTTCATAGTATTTGGAAGAAGGAAATACCACGGACCTCGAGGACTAACGCAAAGGTTACTAATAACCTAAGGGAGCTAGCAATTACTATCAACATGAAGTAAGTAGGGTGAATCTCGGGTTCAAAACCCAGAAGTGGAATGCCTACTAACTAAGTGGCATCACGAGATGCTTTCGGGAATGATGACCAGAGTCATCACACTGGGATCACAAAACATGGCTAGACTACTAGATGATACTCTAGACACCTAGGGTCATAATAATAACTCCAACATATATGTCAAGGTAATAGAATACCTCAACTCAGTAATTAGTGTGATTAACCTGGCCAGAGAGGACATCAGGAACGGAAGAAGGGATTTGCAAATGCATCCGACTATTTAGAAACCTGGGATGACTCGGACAGCATAACGGCTGTAAATGCTCAAGAAAAAGATTCTGAGACATCACGCAAAAATGGTGGCATAACCACTCAGAAGCACAATAACAAGGTTCTGAGACCAACTATGAACACACAGGGGTATTAGAAACTGAACTGGGCTTAAATCCAACAATCTTACAAGTCTACGGATTAGTAACACGTGATCCTGATAGAAAGAATAGGAAGCCTAGTTCCTTAACCCCGTAGGAAAGATAAGATGACTCGGATCAGAAGGCATAAGGTATAAGGAGTAAAAAGAGCCTTACGTTCCATCCCATAATCAATTCCCTTATATAACTAAAGAATTTCTAGACTCAACTTCGACCAGTTTGGCTTGGTAATCCTACAGGCAGTCAAGCTCTGATACCAAAGCTGTTAGGACCCCGATCCTAAGTCACACCGATCTACCATGTAACACATCATATCACTTTGTGGCCTCACGCACGGTATTCCCACGGGTGCCACCTTACCTGGCCCGGGACCGTTTGCGCATTTTGGCTCACGTATATGATAGTGCCGCTAGCATCCATATGACAAAGAATCCGGGCTGACATGGCTAGTCGTGAACCCAAAGTGGCACTAACTTACAGGGACAGGCATACATGACCCAACAACGAACGTGTCGGTCATCAGCGAGTGGATCCGGGCTGTAGCAACTGCGCTAGTAGGACTCCGGTAAACCGGGCTGTAGCAGGCTAACAGGACTCCAGAATTCATCGCGTGACATTTCCCCGAGGGGACAGACACAGGAATGAAGAAGGACACATGCCGGCCAGCCTAAGTGTTCTGGAGTAGTAGCAAGCTACCATGGCTCAGTGGAAACACTAGGAGACATTTCCCGGTAAGAGAGCCTACCAAGGATAAACAACTAGGTTGTCAGATCCCACACATACCAAGCATTTCAATAACATACACACAATATGCTCGATATGTGCAAATACAACATGGCATCACAACATGACTCTACGACTCAAGTATTTTATTCAAAAGGCTCCAAGGAGCGAGATATTACAATCATGGGTCTCATGATCCAACAATCAGAGCATACAAGTCAAAGCACATGCGGAAGCTTAACATGTCTGAGTATAGACATCTACAAATGAAAAAGGCTGAAAAGCCTGTCTATCTACCAGATCCTACCGAGGGCACAAGATCGTAGCTGAGGTAACAAGCTAAACGTCAAAGTCCACGCGGTACTACTAGCAAGACTGAAGTCTCTCTGCAAAAACATAAATTAAGCAACGTGAGTACAAATGTACCCAGCAAGACTTACATCAGAACTAACTACATATGCATCATTATCAACAAAGGGGATGGTGGGGTTTAACTGCAGCAAGCCAGCTTTGACTCGGTGGCTATCCTGAACTACGACTGCAAGTAACTCTTTTGAGGTGGCGCACACGAGTCCACATATTCACCATATCAATACACCACTATGGATCCGCTCCTGTCTCCCTACGAGAACGCCATCCATAGCACTCACGCTTATCTTGTGTATTTTAGAGTATCCACTTTCACTTGTCTATGAACTGTATAGGCAACCCAGAAGTCCTTTACCGCGGACACGGCTATTCGAATAGATCATATTAACCCTGCAGGGGTGTACTTCTTCACACACGCTCTCACCACTTACCGCCGTTTACACGACATGTACTCGGCAACCTTCAAGCGGAAGCCCAGCGAGGGTGTCGGCCACGACCTGACTAAGCACACAAGTCTCTCATCCAGGTTTATCGCCTATTCGGGTTCCATCCGCAAGGAGATCCGGCCGGGGTGTCGCTCACGGCCCCAAACGATGTGAGCAGGGTTCCCAAGCCCACCATCCGGGTGCCACTTGGTACACTGTGCCACTGTGCCTAGTCTGTCCCAAGCCCACCTATACCGGGTGCCACTTGGTAGACTACTAACACTACCTACAAACACCAGAAATCAGTTGCAACTCCTGGACAAAGATCAAGTTGATTAATAAGCCGAGAGGGGCACTTAAGCATTCCAATGCGTGGTAGTAGCTGATCATGGATCACAAACACAGAACTCAGTTCCTGAGGACGGCCACAATGAGACAACCCACCATGTACTCCTACATGGCCTCTCACCGCTACCTTTACCAAATCATGTTCACACACTTAGCTCTCAATAGTAGGACATGTTCACACACCTCCAATTCATCCCCGATGAATCAGACCTGACTCAACTCTAAGCAGTAGCAGGCATGACAAACAAGCATGTATGAGTAGGCACATCAGGGCTCAAACAACTCCTACTCATGCTAGTGGGTTTCATCTATTTACTGTGGCAATGACAGGTCATTCAAAGGATAAAGGGGTTCAGCTACCGCAGCAAGTAGCAGATGAATCGGTGTTGTCCTAATGCAGTAAAAGAGAGCAGGGGCGAGAGAGTGGGATTTTATCGGAATGAACAAGGGGGTTTTGCTTTCCTGGCACTTCTGAAGATAGCATTGAGTCTTCATCAGTGTCAACGATCACAACCTCGGAACATCGTCTACCGAGAGGGAACAAGCACCGACAAACAAAGAAGAAACACAATCAATGCAATGCACAATATGATGCATGATCATGACATGGCAATATGCTGTGGTTTGGGCTAATGCAACTAGCAGCAAGTTAAATGGAGTTGGTTTGAATCCAAGATTCAAATTCAAATCCATATGTGAGGGTTTAAATGCCATTTATATGATTTATGCTAAACAGCAGGTATAGTTGTTCTAACATGCATGAAAATGGTACAGATGGATAGATTGGATTTTTCTGATCATTTTCCATATATAATTTGTTTAATTTGGAGTTACAGTTGATTCTATATGATTTTTAGAAGTTTAGGCCTTTTCTGGATTTTCTGATTTAAATTAAATCCAGAAAAGGTTATGGCGTCAGCACTACGTCACTGTGACGTCAGCAGGTCAACTGACCCGGTCCAGGTCAAACCTAACGTGTGGCGTCCACACGTCAGTGACACAGTTAACCAACATGGTTAATTAAAATTAAACTGAACCTAATCTAGTTTAGCTAAGGCCTGGGCCCACATGTCAGTGGCTAACCTAACAAACTAAGTTAATTAACGCTAATTAATCTATCGCTTAATTAAGCAGGGGCCTGGCCCACACGTCAGTTGGTCAGGGGAACGTCAAACTCCGGTCAAACGGGGTCAAACCCGCTGGACCTGGTCCACGGCTCGTCGCCGGCAACGACAGAGACGGCGGAGGGCTTCGGAAATTCCCCACGGTCGACCAAATCAACCGCGGTTTGATCCTATGCGTAGCTGGGGCTCGCGCGCGTCTGTTAGGCCAAGAGGTAGGAGTTGGGGTGGAGCAAGCTCGCCGGAGTCGAGCTCGTGGCGGCGGCCGGAATTCGGGCTAGCACGGGCGCGGGGCTGCAGCTCGATTTAGAGCAAACGAAGAGCACGGGCAGAGGCTACGGGGCAGCAGGAACTCGACCAGGTGCTCATACGCGGCGTTGGCCCACTGTAACGACGACGGCGACATTCGCGGCGGCGGCAAGTTTTCGGCGGAGGTGGGGAACGGAGCTAGAGCATGAGCATGAGGAGGGGAGGAGGGGGAATCAGTCCGTGAGCTCACAGCGGTTGCAGAGGTGGCCTCGGCGTGCTCGGGGAAGCACCGGAGCGAGCGGGGCGGCGAGAGGGATCTTCGGCGGTCCGAGGTTGAAGACGGCGACAGGGCGGTGCTGCGGTGCGTCCCGGCTTGCTTGACTTGGCGGAGAGGTCGGGGACGATGTGGCGGAGCTCCTAGGCATGTCGGAGAGGCGAGGGGGAGGCGGTGGCTGCGGCTATGGCGAACGGCGGCGACGGCGGCTCTCGGTGGAGAGAATAGAGGAGGGGGGGAGAGATGCAGAGAGGAAAATCGCCACGGGAGAGAGTGAGAGCGGTCCAGGGGGGTGCGTGGCGTCGTTGGAGGTGTCTAGGCGTCGGGGACGCAGGCAGGCAGGGTGGAGGTGGACGGGGCGCGGCTGTGCGCGCGCCACACGCAACGCAAGTAGGCGCGAGGAAGACGACGTGCGACGGGGTGGGCTGGGCCTAACAGGCCAGCTACTGTAGCAGGTAGGCCAGGTAAGTTCCAGGTGAGCCTCTGTTCTTTCCTATTTTTATTTCTCTTTTCTATTTCTTCTGCAACTTGATGGCTTTATTAAAAATACTAAAACATTTCCAAAAATCCTGCAAATAATTGTGGGCTCTGTTGGGATTATTCCTAATAGCCCACACTTAAGTTCAGAATTATTTGAGCATTTACAATATTTACTAGCATTTAAATGCCCAAATGCAAAGTACATATGATTTAATTCAGTGACCAAATATGTCATGGAAAAATGTGCAACACCTCTGGTTATGGTTCTAGCATTTTCCAGAAATGATGAACATTTTTGAAAGCCATTTGGATTCACTAAAAATATTTTTAGGTTGAACCTATTTGAATTCCATTTGGTGCTAGGGTTTGAACATCCCCATTTCAAATTTCCATGAAAGTTAAACATGATGCAAGCAAGATGCAAACACTAGGCAGCACCAGAAGCTAGGGATGTGACAAGGGGGGGCCGGCCCCCTTCCGAATTCGAATTGGGCTTGGGGGGCCCTCTCTTGCTCCTTTCCCCTCCTTTCCAATAAAGCCCATTAAGGCCCATATACGATAACCTCCCGGTGCTCCTGTATTATCCCGATCTCACCCGTAACCATTCCGGTGTCCAAAT
Organism: Triticum aestivum; assembly: GCF_018294505.1. Lineage (NCBI taxonomy): Eukaryota > Viridiplantae > Streptophyta > Magnoliopsida > Poales > Poaceae > Triticum > Triticum aestivum. The sequence goes on from NC_057810.1 coordinate 149,257,244, forward strand.
ATAGTCATCAATATATCGATCTTTTTGTCTCGACCATTTCGAGACTCGTCGTCATGTTCATGATCACATCCGGGTCTCCGAACTACCTTCGGTACATCAAAACACATAAACTCATAATATAACCGTCATCGAACTTTAAGCGTGCGGACCCTACGGCTTCGAGAACTATGTAGACATGACCAAGACACGTCTCCGGTTAATAACCAGTAGCAGAACGTGGATGCTCATATTGGCTCCCACAGATTCTACGAAGATCTTTATCGGTCAAACCGCATAACAACATATGTTGTTCCCTTTGTCATCGGTATGTTACTTACCCGAGATTTGATCGTCGGTATCTCAATACCTAGTTCAATATCGTTACCGGCAAGTCTCTTTACTCGTTCCGTAATACATCATCCCGCAACTAACTCATTAGTTACAATGTTGGCAAGGCTTATAGAGATGTGCATTTCCGAGTGGGCCCAGAGATACCTCTCCGACAATCGGAGTGACAAATCCTAATCTTGAAATACGCCAACCCAACAAGTACCTTCAGAGACACCTGTAGAGCATCTTTATAATCACCCAGTTACGTTGTGACATTTGGTAGCACACAAAGTGTTCCTTCGGTAAACGGGAGTTGCATAATCTCATAGTCACAGGAACATGTATAAGTCATGAAGAAAGCAATAGCAACATACTAAACGATCAAGTGCTAAGCTAACGGAATGGGTCAAGTCAATCACATCATTCTCTAATGATGTGATCTCGTTAATCAAATGACAACTCATGTCTATGGTTAGGAAACACAACCATCTTTGATTCAACGAGCTAGTCATGTAGAGGCATACTAGTGACATTATGTTTTGTCTATGTATTCACACATGTACTAAGTTCCCGGTTAATACAATTCTAGCATGAATAATAAACATTTATCATGAAATAAGGAAATAAATAATAACTTTATTATTGCCTCTAGGGCATATTTCCTTCACCGTGAGCAAAGTGAAGCAGATCCTGTCTCCCAATTCAAGAAAGGCATAATAAAAATATCCGGATGGATGTGATCACGAGACCCTAGGGTAGAGTTAGTAAAATCATTTAACCCGAATAGAAGAGAGATTAGAGTCCCAGAGTAAAGGTCGAGGAGTAAAAGATCCTAATACCACCCAATGGCGACGTGGGCCCGTAAGCCACACAACCATGTTAGAAAACAGTTTTTTAAACACTAGACTCAACTTCGGCCAAGGAATTGGAAAGGGGGATCCTACAAGCAGTCGGCTCTGGTACCAACTTGTGACGCCCCCGATTCAATTGTACACTAATCATACATGCAAATGTGTATGATCAAGATCAGGGACTCACGGGAAGATATCACAACACAACTCTAGACACAAATAAAATAATACAAGCTTTATATTACAAGCCAGGGGCCTCGAGGACTCGAATACATAGCTCGATACACAAGAGTCTGCGGAAGCAACAATATCTAAGTACAGACATAAGTTAAACAAGGATGCCTTAAGAAGGCTAGCACAAAAGCAACAACAATCAAAGAGGAAAGGCCCCCTGCCTGGGACCTCGTAACTACTCCTTGTCGTTGGCAGCCTCCACGTAGTAGCATCCATCAGCGGTGGCATCTGGCTCCAGGGATCCATCATCTAGTTGCATCAACCGGAAATAAGAAAGAAGGGGGGAAAGGGGGTAGCAAAGCAACCGTTAGTACTCATGCAAAGTACTCACAAGCATCAGATCTATACTAAGTATGCACTGGTATCAAATGGAAGGTTTGTATCTGTGGACTGATTTGCAGAATGCCAGAATAGAGGGGAAGGCCTATCCTATCAAAGACAAGCATCTTCAAGCAGCTCCAAGCATCTTGCAACATGTAGAAGAGTAAAGAATAGCAATTTATAATTATCAAACATGTTGTAACATTAACGCCTAGAGATCCTTCCTCGACTCCCTGCGAGAAAGCAATCTCGGAGCCACATATCCATCGCATGTCTCAAGTATCAATTTCTAGGTATATAAGATCAGGATACAAGTCTGAACGTCCATTATCGTGGACATGGTTTTCGAATATATATCTTCCCTGCAGGGGTGCACCACGTTACCCAACACGCTCGATCACTCTAGCCGGACACACCTTTCTAGGGTCAATGCCCGGCCTCGGAAGATCAACACGTCGCAACCCTACCTAGGCTCAGCAAAGAGGTCCCCGCCAGTCTACATCCTAAGCACTCCGGGATCTTGGGCCCATCGCCCGCATCACTCCGGGTCATTGCGCGCAGGGTGAATACCAGCACCGCCTCGAATGGCCAGCACGATCCGGTCATGCCGCACTGCTGAACTGGACATCTGACAAAGCCTCGGCTGATACTGCAATGTCGAGCCCCATAACTATTCTCGCATGGTGGTTAGTGCGTAAAGGCCAGAGGCCAACTCAAAACAAAATCACAAACCTGTTAGTGCATTGGGGGCTCGTGGAGACGCGCAGAGACTCACGATAATGTGACCCCATCGCCCCGTCTTGTGGACTTATGGCAAGGGCCCAGAATGCCCGGCCATGCCTCGTAGAAAACTCGCGGGTGCTCTACAGGCGGCCCGACTTTCACATCAACTCGCGGGTACCCCTCAAGGCCGACCCGACTTCAACAATGGTCTCAGGGAAAGTCTGGGTAATCGTATGTCCAAACATCAAGGGGAAACCCCGAGGAATCACCCTCGATGGATTCCACTCGATGTAATCATCAAGGTGAACGTAAGAGGAACCACCTTCGAGGTTCACACTTGAGGGGTTGCACGATAGAGTCATATCGGAAGTGGTTATGGAGGAATCACCCTCAATGACCACGACCGAATAGCTACACTACAGAGATCTCATCAGGAGTGATGTAGGAGGTACCACCCTCGGCACTCGATAGTAGCTCCACAGAGTCGAGCAACAGAAGGGGCATGATGTGATGTGAGGTGTCAGGCTCTGGTCGTCTATCATGTTGATCGAGTCGTCGATGATGAAGCAGGGGCAACAAGGACAAGGTGGGGTCATTGATGGACCACTAACCAACCTATACTAAGTAGTTTAGGATAAGTAGGTAAGGTACAACAACAGGTACAAAAGCAGGCTATGCATCAGAATAGGAGCAATCAATTACGGTAGCAAAATCTAATGCAAGCTTGAGAGAATGGAATAGGCGATATCGGGATAATCAAATGGAGGGCCTGCCTGGAAGCTCTGCTGAAAGGGAAGAGGGTCATCGGTGATGTAGTCGATCACAGTGGCATCAACAGCGGTCTCAGGGTCTACCGTAGAGAAGAGGGGGAAGAAACAGTAAATACACGCAAATATATGCATGACAAGACAAATAAGTGGTGCTAGAGGTGTTCTAACGCAGTGCTACACGATATAGGTGAAGGGGGAAAACATCCAGGAATGTTGTCCCGAAGTTTGGCATTTTCAGACAAATGAAACTGAGGGGGATGGTTGCAAGTTCGCTATGCTAGGGACGTGTGGCAGCCGAACGGAGAGTGTGTCCGGATTTGTCTCGTCGTTCTGAGCAACTTTCATGTATAAAACTTTTTCATCAGAGTTACAGATTATTTTCTATCATTTTTCAAAATTTAATAATTCTTGGAAAAGCCCTGAAATTTCACTAAGTCTGAGAATTCGTTAGTTTTTTTAAACACCACTTAGCAGTTTTCCGAAGGCTATAGCTATTGTTCTGTACAACCTATGAGTTAGTGCCTTATATCAATTTTGAGCATTTTTCTGTGATCTACATGTTAGTAACACTTTCATCCATATTAGAGTTCATTTGCTTGGCGGGCGGGGCAAGGCCAACCGGCAGGAGCTGCGCCAGGCAGCGGTGAGCGGGAGGGGGCGACGTGGCAGGGCGCGCGCTAGGCGTGGCCGGACCGTGGTGGTGCTTGCATGGGGCAAGCTACTGCTTACAAGGAGGGCGGCGGTGAGAGGAGCCAAACGTGGTGCTCACCGGGCTCCTGTAGATGTGCTAAAGCAGGCTCGGGGAAGGCCTGGAGGAGCGAGACGGCGGTGGTGATCACGACGACTAGAGGTTGAAGAAGGGAATGCAGCAAGCACTCCGGTGGCTTCCCAGCCCACGCACGTGGTCGGAGTCGGGGTAGCAGATGCGAGCGAAGCTCATGGGCACGAAGGTGCGGTGAGTAGCGGCCAGTGGCCACGGTGATGATGAGGTAGCGGCGACGGCTGCATCGGGAGCTCTCTAGATCGGGGAGAGGAATGAGGGGAGAGGGAGTGGTGGATCTGGGAGGCAAGGAGGCAAGTGGGAAGGGGCGGGTGTCAGTGTCAAAACCGGCGGATCTCGGGTAGGGGGTCCCGATCTGTGCGTCTAAGGCTAATGGTAATAGGAGGTAAGGGACATAATGTTTACCCAGGTTCAGGCCCTCTCAATGGAGGTAAAACCCTACTTCCTGCTTGATTGATATTGATGATATGGGTGTTACAAGAGTTGATCTACCACGAGATCGTAGAGGCTAAACCCTAGAAGCTAGCTTATGATGATTATGAATGTTGTGATCGTCCTCATACAGACTAAACCCTCCGGTTTATATAGACACCGGAGGGGGCTAGGGTTTACACAGAGTCGGTTACAAAGAAGGGAATCTAATATCCGGATCTCCAAGCTTGTCTTCCACGCAAAGGAGAGTCCCCTCCGAACACGGGACGAAGTCTTGAGTCTTGTATCTTCACGGTCCAACAGTCCAGCCAAAGTATATAGTCCGGCTGTCCGGATACCCCCAAATCCAGGACTCCCTCAGTAGCCCCTGAACCAGGCTTCAATGACGATGAGTCCGGCGCGCAGTTTGTCTTCGGCATTGCAAGGCGGGTTCCATCTCCGAATACTCCAAAGTACCTATTGCAACAAACAGTATCCGGCTTCCCATCGATGTTGTTCCCCTCGGCTTCTGTGCTTCAATAATGACCATCTCCACGTGTCAAGCGAATATGAGGAGCCGAGGCATTTTTGCATTCGCCCCCTCGGTCCTATACGCAAACCATCTATTTGAAGGGACGGGGGATTCTTAGATCCAAGCTTCACCTTCTTCCCTTGAGCGAGCATCCAACAGAGCACGCCCAGAAAAAATCATTCCAGCATGGCTGGCCGTCGCAGCTCCTCCTCTCGCTCCCGTAGCTCTAGGCCAGGTGATTGGGAAGAATGTTCTGTTCCTCAAAACCGCTTAATAGAGCTACAGACCCAGGGGTTTCTTCCACCGGTGTTCATGGTCCCCATCCGAGCCAGACTAGCCACTTATATTGGTGGGGAGCAAGCGGAGATATCTCCTAAGCCATCCCCCGGGGAGCGAATATGCCTCATCCTGCATCTGCTAAGAGGCGTCGGGTTTCCAATCCACCCATTCCTTCGCGGGCTCCTGGAGTTTTACGGCCTCCAGTTGCACAACTTCACCCCTGCCTCCGTGCTGCACATAGCAGGATACGTTGCCCTTTGTGAACTATTTCTGGGCTGCGAGGGTCACTTCGGGTTATGGAAGAAGTTGTTCTGCCTCGTCCCTCGCAACCAGGGGGAATCCATATGTCAAGTGGGCGGAGCCGAAGTATGGCGCGTCACCGGGACCGGATACCTATTCGGTACTCCCAAGAAGGCACCGGAGAACTGGCCCTCGGAGTGGTTTTATGTCGATGATGTTCCCCTTCCGGATCCAGTCCTGATAGGTCTCCCTGAGTTCAATAATGCTCCGCCGAAGGCACGCCGAAGTTGGCGTCCTCGGGGCCCCCAGGAGGAGGATACCAGAGAAATACATTTCCTGATGAGCAGGATAAAGTTACTGGCAAAATCAGGGCTGACAATAGTTGAGGTCATGGCAATATGCATAATGCGGGGGTGCAGCCGCTTCAGTATCGGGGAAAGCCCATGTGGCACTACAACGGGGAAGATGATGCCACCCGCTGTGGTCGTAAGGGTTTGGACTCTGCCACTGCTCTGGCGAGGATATTATCCGATTTGTATAAAGGAGAGGAAGAAGAATTCCTTCATATAAAACCACAGGATGGGTTTTCTATGTTCAACCCCCCAAGCTGGGTAAGTCGTCACTCTTCCCCCTGCTTCATTCATTCTGGTGTCCTTCGTCAAGATTATTTACCTCGATATTTCTTAGCAGGAACTGAGGAGGGCCATAGAAGGATTCTCCAGCCCCTCCCCGCCGCCAGAGGACCCCGAAGGGCCTTCGATCCAGGACTCGAAGAAGACCCGGATATTACTGTGGAGCTCGTCAACGGGACATTTTATCAGGCTAGCTGCGATGGCGCCTCAGTGGCTATTATTGCCGACTATCCTGGACTGCTACCTACATCGCGTGTAATCAAAGCCAAGAAACTCTATCCTCTGAAGAGGAATCCTTTCTGATGCCATGCTTTATGCCTGGAATATCGCATTTTTGTAGAGACGACCATCGGAACGCGACGCCGAGCCTCTAGGGGCTCGTCGGCAAAGGGCGTCCGGATCGGGCAGGTTTAAGAGGTAGGCAGTTAGGGCCGAAACGCCACTACAGAGGTATGGTACAAACCTGCTATGTGATTATTGTGTTTGGAATGTGACAGCGTCCTTTGTGTCCTGGCAGAAAGGGGAGTAGCCGGACTATATCCGGAGATCCTGCCAATCACGCCTCCACCAGCCGGATTCCAGGACCAGCTTCGAGGGAGGAAGCGGACGCGGGGCCGATGCCGAATTGTCCTCTGAGAGAGGATGCGGATATGCTCTCCACCATGAATTCTGAAGTATAGAGTGCCATGAATAACCGGTGCCGATGGCCCGAACTTCGCAACAACATCTTTTCCGAAGAGGCATTTAATGCCTTCAATTCGGGAGACGCATACATCCGAGCTGCTCAAGGTGGGCTTGCCCGTGCGACGGACCAGTATGCTAAAGATATACGGGTAAGAAAAAAGCATGTATAGCAGTAGCCCCTGAGACTTGAAACGATTGGAACAACTGTTTTAAGGATCAATTTAGCGCAGGTCTTTGTAGATAAGAATGAACAATTGTCTCGAGAGCTGGAGGAGTGCAAGACCCAGCTGAGGGCCACGGTTGCCAAGCTAGAGGAATCCCAGAAGGCCTCATTTGGTAACATTTGTCTCAATTGCATGGAAGTGTACCATTTAGTAAGTGGCTTGTATGATAAGTCTAATAGAAAATTCTACAGACAATCCTAGGGTGAATCCGGAGGTCGTAGGAGGTGACGAGTCACATCTCCAAAGGCAGCTAAAAGCTGGCGAGCATATTCTTACGCAAGTTAGGCAGGAGAAGAACAATCTTCAGGATGCCAATGTCCGGTTGGGCGTCAAATTAGGAGATGTTCGCGCTCAGCTGGCGGACTCCGTGAAGGAGAACAGAAGGCTCCGTCGCGGCATTTATGGTAAGTGGCTAGGCGAACTGTAGTACATCTCGGCGAGGAAGCGTATTGAAAGATTTTATATCTGTAGGTATGCTGACGGGCCGTCCTGAAGAGGAGATACCCACGTCCGCACGAGCGAGCTCGGTAGGTGATGCAGGGTATTGCCCAGGCCTTGTGGCCATCCACTTCCCTGCCAAAAGGCATGGGGGACCTCGTGGATATGCTCCAAGGAGCACGGCGGCGCTTCCGATTGTGGAAGATGTCAGCCTGCCAAAAAGGTGCAAGAGAAGCCTGGGCTATGGTGAAGACGCGCTACACCAAGCTTGACCCGAACCATATGGCCGAAGTCTGACCGGCGGGGCCAGATGGGCAAGAAATTCCCGTGAGTCTGGTGTATCACCAGGTAGCGTTAGCTGCAAACTATTCCCAACAGGGTTGTAAGCTAGATAGCCTATTGGATGGTATAGAGGAAGAATATAGTCAGTCCAAGTGACTATGTAATTCAATGGACATATGTAGTCCCTAGCCGGATTAAAATCATTTGTCATGGCGGACCTTTTCGCTTCAGCCCCCAGATCCGACAGTCTAGGGTGTATCCGAATAACCGCTCAGTTATGCAGAACCGGGGTATGCGTGGAAACCAGGTGTAGGGGTCATAAGTGCTTGAACAGACAAGTACCCAACTAGTTATGATTTATTACATGGATAGTAATAAACATCTTCTAGGGAGAATAGTTCCGTTAGGGGTTCCTTTCCCTGGGTGCGCATGCATCGATGTACATGTCCGTACTGCAAACAGAGACGCAGGATAAAAAACTTCCGGGGGTTCACGTTATGATAAACGAAAAAAACATCTTTTGTTCACCGACCAAATATTCCCTTAAGAACGCTAGCTTTTGGCTTCACCCAGTCTGAGGTACACATCCGGCTCAACCGGCAGTAACAATCACAGAGGTGCTCCCCTTATGCCCTAGCCGAATTAACGGGAACGTAGGGCATAAACACAAGAGCCAGGCAACCTAGCATGGCCACATCTTAAGTCATATCGATGCATATAATGGTGAAGAAAAGGCACATATGGAAAAGGAACACATATGTGATAAGCAAGAAGCCATGAAAGCAATTATATTTAGCTTCCGTATAGGAAGCCCCCAGGTATGGCTTACACACATAGTGCGGTCGGAACGATCCGAGCATCCGCACTCTATTGAGTAATTTGTGTGAAGAATGAAAAAGAACGAGAAAGCAAAAAGGGGAGGAGCATAATTAAAAAGGAGTTGTAAGGAGACTAACACTGAGTTCGGCACTAGGCGTAGAATCTCCGGAGTCTGGCCGCGTTCCATAGGTTCGGCTCGAGTCTGTTATCGGATGCATTGCATAGGCGGTACGCTCCTCCAGTGAGAACTTTGTCAATAATGAAGGGACCCTCCCACTTAGGTTTAAGATTGTCCTTCTTCTTCTCTGGTAGGCGTAGAACGAGTTCGCCAATATTATAAGTTTTGGCCCGCACTTCTCTGCTTTGGTACCGTTGAGCCTGCTGCTGATAGAATGCAGAACGAGCTTTTGCAATGTCATGCTCCTCCTCCAAGGCATCTAAGTCGTCCTGCAGTCTAGCTCGACTTCCTTCTCTTTGTAGATGCGTACGCGGGGCGAATCATGTATTATGTCGCAGGGTAGTACTGCTTCTGCGCTGTATACCATAAAAATGGTGTGTATCCGATGGTGCGATTTGGCGTGGTCCACAGCCCCCAGAGTATGGAGTCGAGCTCCTCGACCCAGTGCGTGTCCGACTCTGTCAAGGATCGCACTAGTCTGGGTTTGATGCCTCTCATGATGAGATTGTTTACACGTTCGACCTGACCGTTTTTTTGGGGATGGTAGACAGAGGCATAATCGAGCTTAATGCCCATGTTGCCACACCAGGTTTTCACTTCATCGGCTATGAAGTTTGAGCCATTGTCAATGATGATGCTGTGGGGGACACCGTATCGGTGTACAACCCCAGATATGAAGTCTATCACTGGTCCGGATTCGGCCGTTTTGACTAGTTTGGCTTCTATCCATTTGGTGAACTTGTCCACCATGACCAATAAGTATTTTTTCTTATGGCTTTCCCCTTTAAGGGGTCCGACCATAGTCAGCCCCCAGACCGCGAAGGGCCAAGTAATGGGGATTGTTTGGAGAGTGGTGGGGGGCATGTGGCTCTGATTGGCGAAGAGCTGGCAACCGATGTAGTGTTGAACAAGATCATGTGCGTCTGCTCGGGCTGTCGGCCAATAAAAGCCTGTGCAGAAGGCCTTGCTCATGAGTCCCCGAGCTGCAACATGGTGTCCGCCGAGTCCGGCATGGATTTCAGCCAAGAGCTGCCGCCCTTCCTCCTCGGAGATGCATCTTTGGAGCACTCCCGTCGCACTTTTATTATAGAGTTCTCCCTCATGGACTTTGTAGGCTTTGGAGCGTCGCACGATGCAACGTGCTTCATTTTGGTCCTTGGGGAGCTCCTGCCTATTTAGGTAGGCCAAGAAAGGCTCGGTCCACGAGGCAATTACAGCCATGATTTCGTGGGCCGAAGGTGTTATTTCGGTGGCGGAGCCTCCGATTATGTCTGATGGTTCGGAGTCTGGGGGTGTGTTCGGATCCGTGCTAATGTTGCCGGACTCCCCTTCCCATACCACGGATGGCTTGAGCAGCCTTTCCAGGAATATGTTAGGTGGGACAGGGTCGCGTTTAGCACCGATGTGGGTGAGGATATCCGCCGCTTGATTATTTTCTCGAGCCACATGGCGGAATTCGAGCCCCTCGAACCAAGCTGACATTTTGAGGACGACATTACGATAGGCCGCCATTTTGGATCCTTAGCATCAAACTCTCCGTTTATTTGTGATGTTGCTAGGTTTTAATCCCCGCGCACCTCCAGGTGTTGAATGCCCATAGAGACTGCCATCCGAAGACCATGCAATAGAGCCTCGTATTCGGCTGCGTTGTTGGAGTGTGTGTATAATTTTTGGAGTACGTATTGGACCGTGTCTCCGGTGGGAGACGTCAGGACTACACCCGCTCCCAATCCAGCCAGCATTTTAGGGCCATCGAAGTGCATGATCCAGTTAGAGTACGCACCATACTCTTTAGAGAGTTCGGCTTCTGTCCATTCAGCGACAAAGTTAGCTAGTACTTGCGATTTAATGGCCTGCCGTGGTTTGTATGTTATGTCGAACGGAAGGAGCTCGATGGCCCATTTAGCAATCCAGCATGTAGCGTCGCTATTATTTATTATCTCGTTGAGTGGTACTTCAGAGGCCACCGTGATCGAACACTCTTGGAAGTAGTGTCGTAGCTTCCAAGATGCCATGAAGACCGCGTATGCTATCTTTTGATAGTGCGGGTATCGGGATTTGCATGGGTTAAGGACCGTGGATACGTAACATACCGGCTTCTGGAGCGGGAATTTGTATCCGTCAGCCTCTCGTTCGATGACGAGCACTGCGCTTAAAACTTGATGTGTTGCAGCTATGTACAATAGCATGGGTTCGCAAGTATTTGGCACTGTTAGGACTGGATTACTAGCTGATGAGGTCTTTATTTCGTCCAGTCCGGCCGCGGCTACATCCGTCCACACAAAGTGTTCAGTGCGTCGAAGAAGGCGGTAAAGAGGTAATGCCTTTTCTCCTAATCGGGAGATAAAGCGACTTAAGGCAGCCACGCATCCATCTAGTTTCTGGATATGCTTGAGGTCGGTTGGGATAGCCAACTACGACAGAGCTCGGATTTTTGCCGGATTCACTTCAATTCCTCTATTGGAAACAATGAAGCCGAGCAGCTTCCCAGAGGGCACGCCGAAAACACATTTTTCCGGGTTTAGCTTGATGTTGTATGTTTGGAGGTTATCAAATGTAAGCCTCAAGTCATCTATTAGGGTTTCAACGTGTCTTGTTTTTATGACCACGTCGTCCATGTATGCCTACACTGTTTTGCCGATTTGCTTCTCCAGGCATGTTTGAATCATGCGTTGATAGGTTGCGCCGGCATTTTTAAGCCCGAAAGGCATAGTGTTGAAGCAGAAAGGACCATATGGCATTATGAAGGCCGTTGTCGCTTGGTCGGACTCTGCCATCTTTATTTGATGGTATCCGGAGTATGCGTCAAGTAAACACAGTGAGTCATGTCCTGCGGTGGCGTTGATGATTTGGTCGATGCGAGGGAGGGGGAAGGGATCCTTGGGGCAAGCCTTGTTGAGGTCTTTGAAGTCGACGCATAGGCGCCAGGATTTGTCCTTCTTCGGTACCATTACCAGATTTGCCAGCCAATCCGGATGCTTGATATCTCTGATGAATCCGGCCTCAAGTAGCTTGGCTAGCTCTTCTCCCATGGCTTGCCGTTTAGGCTCTGAGAAGCACCTAAGAGTCTGTTTGACTGGCTTGTATCCTTTCAGTATGTTGAGGCTGTGTTCGGCCAGCTCGCGTGGGATGCCCGGCATGTCCGAAGGATGCCAGGCGAAAATGTCCCAATTCTCGCATAGGAATTCGCGTAGTGCGACGTCCATTGTGGGGCTCAACTGTGTCCCAATGGAAGCTGTCTTCGTGGGGTCCATTGGATGGAGCTGGAATTTAACTATCTCGTCTACGGGGTTGAATGATGTGGACTTGGGTCGTTTGTCGAGTATCACGTCATCCCTGTCCACTGTGGTACGCAGTGTTGTTAGTTCCTCGGCCGCTAGGGCTTCAGATAATGCCTCCAGGGCAAGTGCTGCAGTTTTATTTTCGGCGCGGAGTGCGACGTCTGGGTCACTGGCTAGAGTGATGATTCCATTGGGTCCGGGAATTTTAAGCTTCATGTATCCGTAATGGGGTATAGCTTGAAAGCTTGTGAATGCGTCCCGCCCTAAAAGGGCGTGGTATCCGCTGCTGAAAGGAGCCACTTGGAATGTGATATCTTCGGATCTGTAATTCTCCGGGGTGCCGAATACTACATCGAGTGTGATTTTTCCCACACACCGTGCCTCCCGACTAGGGATGATTCCCCTCAAGGTCGTATCGCTCTGCCTAATGCGACTTTTCTCCATTTCCATCTTGCTGAGTGTTTCTTCATAGATCAAGTTTAACCCACTTCCACCGTCCATGAGTACTTTAGTGAGCCGAAAGCCGTCCACGATTGGGCTAAGGACCAATGCGGCAGGTGCCCGGACTGTCTAGAATTGGGGTTCGTCACTGGCACTGAAAGTTATAGCAGTGTCGTTCCATGTGTTTATTTTTGTCACGTGTCAAATTTCAGCTAGATTTTGATGGGCTCGCTTGCGCCTATTATTTGAGGCGAAAGTCTCGAAGACTGCCAGTACCGTATTGTTTTCTTTGGCGGGATGTTGTTCTGCTTTATGGCTTACAAGGAGATCCTCGCCACTTTTTGCTACCTGTCGGAGTATCCAACATGCTCTAAGGCTATGTGTTGGTGTAGTGTCCGGCGAGCTGTGGAGTTTACATGGCCCATTGAGCCATTCTTCCAATACGGTTCCACGCCCTGGGGTGGGCTTTGGTTTCTTCGGAGTTGTATCGGGCAACTTAGGAGAGTTTGCCCTTTTAACTCGGAGGTAAGGCTTAGTGAGAGCCAGATTATGCCAAAAGTCTGTATGGGTTTTCTAAGTGCTTTCCATCGCACAGTACTTCTGTACTATGGCTGCTAGGTCGGCAAAGCGAACTATGTCACGGCGACTTGTAGCATTAAAGATCCCTTTGCTCGTGCATTTTTTGCAAAAAAGTGAGATTGCGTCCTCCCCGCGATAGTCCTTGACCTTGTTTACTACAAGGAGGAATCTGTCCCAATAGTGATGTACTCTCTCTTGTGGCTCTTGTCTGATATGGGAGAGATGACTTAAGTCTGGGTGGGTGGGCCTAGTTGAATCTGGATTCTGATCTGATCTAACGCCCAGGGACAAAGGAGCTCCCGGGCTTGACAGCTCGGGTTCCGGGATGTTGCCCGATTTCTCTGGCCCGTTGCCCGATTCTAAGTTCGGGATCTGGGTCATTTCCTCCCGCGAACAGGTATCCGGCTCAGAGAGCTCGGTGATCCAGACATAGTTCGTCCTCAGAATAGAGGGACGATCCATATATGGCTCCACCACCACCTCTATCTCGTGGGTGACCGGTGGGGATTTAATATCCCTCTAGTCGGGTTTAAGCCCAATCCGGTCATAGTCCGTAGTGACTCCCAAAGCGGTGATGCGATCCAAGATATCATTAAGGGAAGAGAGGTCTATCGGATCAATCTGTTCGGCAAGCTCCGAATTGACATGGAGGTTATTCGTGATGACCCGAGAGGTCATCGTCGGCGCGACAGCCGATTGGGCGGCTATGATGAAGCCACCGAGTCAAAGAGTTTGGCCTACAGCTAGCGCTCCCCTAGAGGTGATTTTGTCCTTGACAACGAGACGGGCCATCGAGCCTTGCAGCGACGGCACAGAGGAACTCTCAATCAAAGCACCAATGTCGGTGTCAAAACCGGTGGATCTCGGGTAGGGGGTCCCGATCTGTGCGTCTAAGGCTAATGGTAACAGGAGGCAAGGGACACAATGTTTACCCAGGTTCGGGCCCTCTCGATGGAGGTAAAACCCTACTTCCTGTTTGATTGATATTGATGATGTGGGTGTTACAAGAGTTGATCTACCACGAGATCGTAGAGGCTAAACCCTAGAACCTAGCCTGTGATGATTATGAATGTTGTGATCGTCCTCATACGGACTAAACCCTCCGGTTTATATAGACACCGGAGGGGGCTAGGGTTTACACAGAGTCAGTTACAAAGAAGGGAATCTAATATCCGGATCGCCAAGCTTGTCTTCCATGCAAAGGAGAGTCCCCTCCGGACACGGGACAAAGTCTTGAGTCTTGTATCTTCACGGTCCAACAGTCCGGCCAAAGTATATAGTCCGGCTGTCCGGATACCCCCTAATCCAGGACTCCCTTAGCGGGATCGAGGGGTCAGGGCGTGGCGCCCTTATCCCCTCCCAGCATCGGCGTCGGCGAGGTGGTCCGGGGCGACCAAGCCCCTATAGAGACCTGGTCACGTGAACAGGGGGAGAGGAGGGTTCAGTGAGGATGGGCCGGTCTTTAGTTAGGTGGGCTAACAAGCCCGGTAGCTTAGGTCCTCCTCCTTTACTTTTCTGTTTTCCATTTTCTCTTCTTCTTTTGCAATTTATTTTAGTACCAAATGAGTTTTGTTTTGAACAAAAGTTGGCACATAAATCTAATACAATATATTGAGATGGAACAAAAAGTATGGCGTCAAATGGAGTTATCTAACCATTTTTAGAAACTGAAAAGGCCAATCTAATTGCTGCTGGACCAAAAATTAATTCCTAGGGGCATTTTGGGAATTCAAAAGAGATTGGTTCCAACATGACAAAATATCCAGGGATTAGTTTCCACCCTTTGAACATTTTAGTTTGCATGTTTGAGAAATTTGAATTTTGGTCTTTAGTTTGAACTTGAATTTGGATTGCGATTTGGATCAACCGAGGATTAGCAACAGTAAGAGTGGTGATGTGGCACCGTTAGCGGGGATTACTGTAGCATAATTATCCGGGCATTACAGTTAATATATATACAAATCAATTAAAACATGTGATGATCACCAGATGCCTGCTTATATAAATATACCTCGACGATCTTTGTTATTTCAAGATCAACATTTTCTTCGACATCATAGTTCTGGACTTCATCTATTCATTCGTCTTCAGCAAATAGCATACCCTCACCGGTAGGGTTCAGATATTGCGAGCGTCATCTTCTTCAAACTCATCTGGGCGAGGGGATGAGCGTATGATGTTGAATAGGGCCTCCTCTCCTTCTCTGTCGGTATTGTCCATAGCTTTTATTTTAACTAATCCAGAAGAAGTATAAAACAATTTAGTATTCAAATTAGAATGCATGCATGCAATAAATAAGGAAAAACTGAATCATAGTACATAATATGCATCATCGAATATAATCTCGAATACATCGTCTCTAATATTATCGAATAATACATATAATCTCAAATACATCATCTCTAATATTATTGAATACATCACTAGCTAGCTAATACGGATCGAATACTATCAATAATCTAGTTCACTAGCAGTTCTTGAGGCGCGGGCTGTGGACACTCAAAGAGAAGGAACCATCACAGGATCATAGCTCGGGTGAGTTCCCCGAAGAACCTCCCAGGTATTGGAGAACCTGATGTCCAATGCAGCCATGTAGCGACGGACGTGATCGACCTCCTCCCTAACACAGTGACGTACCACCTCTAGCGGGGACGGCTCTCTCCGCACCTAAAGTGGCCCAGCAAACACCAACAAAGGAGTTCCGGGTCAACGACGGGACCCGGTGTCGGGTTCCTCACCCCTTGAAGGTAGCACCTCTCAGTGCCAGCCCAGCGCAGCCCAGTCCCGAACATGGCTCCTCTGAAGCAGGACTTCATCGCGAACGGGTCGACGGCGAGGATGCGGGCCAGGCATCGTCGACATCGAGAACAAATTCTATATGCAAATGTAACATTTTTTAAATGATTGGATTGTGATTTCCTATATACAAATTCTATATGCAAATGTAACATAACAGATTCTCTTAACCTTTAAGGGATTTAACAAAATGGTGTCATTTTGGATGTGTAGAAAATTGTCCATATTTTTCCTGATCGCATCTACCCTTATATATGTCACGTTGTCTAGTGTCAAAAGATTCAAGAAAACCATGGCTTCATCATTAGCCGGAAGTAACATGCGCATAATGCTACGAACCTCTCCAAAAAAATGGAACGGAGTCCTGGATAGGATAATTAGCTTTTTGGTACAAAGTTAAGCAAAGCCTTCAAAATATCGCTATTTGGAAGGCCTTTGTTGAAATTCGTACCAAAAAGTGAATTATTCTATCCAGAACTCCGTTCCAAAACCATTTTGAAGAGCTTCGTAGCATCATACACCTATTACTTCCGGATAATGATGAAGCCATGGATTTCTTCAATACTTTGACCGACAATGTGACATATAGAAGAATATATATATATATATATATGAGATCAAGAAAAAAATTGGATCAACTTGTGCACATCCATAATGGGGGCATTCTTGATAAATCTATGTCAAATCTAACTTTGACATATGATCAAACTCTGACATATGATCAAATGTTGCATATGTCAAAATTCAAACTTTGACATATGATCAAATATTGCATATGTAAAAATTCAAACTTTGACATATGATCAAACTTTGATATATGATCAAATTTTGTATATGTCAAAATTCAAAATTTGACATACGTCAAAATTCATCTAATTAACATTTATATATATATATATATAATTCATCAAACATTCCTATAACTAAAAGTATAAAAAACTAAAAAACATTCATCTAAAAAACTCATCTGACATTTATATATATCTAAAAAATTCATCTAACACATTCATCTAAAAAATTAGTCTAACATTCATCTAAAAAACTAAAAAAACATTCATCTAAAAAATTCATCTAACATTTAGATATATCTAAAAAACTCATCTATAATTTATATAAAATAGAAAATAACTTGTGTGTGTGCGCGCACGTGTGTCTGTTTGCGGCCATGCCGCGGCAGGGGCTCACAACGGCGAGGTGATGCGAAGGGCGCGACGACGGGGGGCGGCAACGGGGACAGCGGCGGGCAGCGATGGGGACGGCGATAGGTGGCGACGGAGACGATGACGGGCGGCAACGGCGACGGTGACGGGGACGGCGACGGGAGCGGCGACGGGCGGCGATGGGGGCGGCGACGGGGAAGCGGGTGGCGACGGGGACGACGCGCGATGGGGAAGGTGACGGCGTCGATCGGGGCAGGCGATGCATCGACGGAGAGGAAGAAACAGAGGGAAACTGAAATTTTTTCAAGTGTAGTATATATAGGATGGACTTTTAGTACCAGCTGGAGCCACCAACCGGTACCAAAGGTCCGATTGGTGGCTCCAACCCGTACTAAAGTCCCCCGTATAGTACCGGTTGGAGGCACCAACCGGTACTAAAGGTGGTGCGCTGCCACGCGCTGTGCACAAAGTTTAGTCCCACCTCGGTAGTTGAGAGGAGCTCGCACCGGTTTATAAGCCCCACCGCGGCTACCGTGTCGAGCTCCTCTATAAGTAGGCCTTTGTGGGCCTATTGCAACTCTTCTGCCTGTGGGGCCTACTGGGCCATATGGGCCTGCATCCTGGCCCAACTAGAGGTTAGGTTTCAAGTCGTATGCAGGCCATGGCGGCTGAGGGAGTCCTGGATTAAGGGGTCCTCAGACAGCCGGACTATATACTTTGGCCGGACTTTTGGACTATGAACATACAATATTGAAGACTTCGTCCCGTGTTCGGATGGGACTCTCCTTTGCATGGAAAGCAAGCTTGGCAATTCGGATATGTAGATCTCCCTCTTTGTAACCGACTCTGTGTAACCCTAGCACCCTCCGGTGTCTATATAAACCAGAGGGTTTAGTCCATAGGACAACAACAATAATAATCATAGGCTAGCTTCTAGGGTTTAGCCTCTACGATCTCGTGGTAGATCAACTCTTATAATACTCGTATCATCAAGATCAATCAAGCAGGAAGTAGGGCATTACCTCCATCGAGAGGGCCCAAACCTGGATAAAACATCGTGTCCCCTACCTCCTGTTACCATTAGCCTTAGACGCACAGTTCGGGACCCCCTACCCGAGATCTGCCGGTTTTGACACCGACATTCGTGCTTTCATTGAGAGTTACACTGTGTCGTTGTTGTAAGGGTTGATGGCTCCATCAATCATCTTCAATGATGCGGTCCTGGGGGAGGTTTTCCTCCCCGGATAGATCTTCGTATTCAGCGGCTTCGTACTACGGGCCAACTCACTTGGCCATTTGGAGCAGATTGATAGCTATGCCCCCGGCCATCAGGTCAGGTTTGGAAGCTTAAACTATACTGCCGACATCCGCGGAGACTTGATCTTCGACGGATTCGAGCCCATGCCAGGTGCGCCGAATGGTCACGACGGGCATGACTTTGATCTGCCGTCAGACAGTATTTGGGAGATCGCGCCTGCGGTGGCGCCGGGAATCAATCTGGAGCAGATCGTGCCTTCCAAGGGCGGGTGGATGGACCCCCCCATGGAGGCCGCACACTCATCGGCGCCGGAGCCGAACACTGATCCCACCTCCTGTGAGAGTGATGTCATCGGACCCTCGGACTCATCTCCGGCTACAGGATCCGAACCGTGTGCGTCCGTGCCTATCGAATTTGATTGGGCGCCGGTCATGGAGTTCACCGCCGCGGATATTTTTCTGCACTCGCCCTTGGGTGATGTACTAAACTCATTAATGTATCTTTCCTTGTCGGGAGATTATTGGCCAAACTATGTCCGGCTCGAGTGGGAAGCGGACGACGAAGAAATTCGTCCCCCACCCACCACCTACTTTATAGCCACTGTCGATGACTTAACCGATGTTCTTGACTTCGACTCCGAAGACATCGACGGTATGGACGACGATGCAGGAGAAGAACAGGAACCACCGCCTATAGGGCGCTGGACTACCACCTCATCATATGATATTTATATGGTGGACACCCCTAAATAAAGCAATGGCGATGAGGCAACAGAAGATAACCCCTTGGAGAAGCAATCTAGACACTGGCGTCATCGGCGCCGCTCCAAGCCCCGCCATAGCAAAAATAGTGATACCAGCACAAGAGACAACACTCCGAATGGTGCCGAAAATGAAGACAATCCTGCCCAGCCAGGCTTCGAGCAGGCCGAGTAAGAGGATGGGCAAGCTAGCCCTAAAGAACAGGCAACTGATGGAGAATCATAGGACGACAATTACATGTCTCTCTCCGAAGACGAAGTGACCCTTGGAGACGAAGAATTCATCATGCCTGAGGATCCCGTCGAGCAGGAGCGCTTCAAACGCTGGCTTATAGCCACCGCAAAAAGCCAGAAGAGAAAGCAGCAACAGCTTCAAGCTGATCAAGATCTGCTAACTGACAGATGGACCGAGCTCGAGCGCCCTAGCAAAAGCTACCCAAAGCGCAGGTTGCTACCTCAACTCGAGGAGGAGGCTTTAAAACCCACGCTACCAGCGCATGATGCGGCTGACCAGCCACCCCGTGGCCGCGAGAAAGCGACATACCAGCCCAAAGTCCAGACCGCACCCCATCGCCAATCAAATGATAATACTAAGGCCCGGGGCTACACGAAGGACCTGCGAGACGTATTGGAAAACAAAGCAGGACAGTCAAGATCGATCTATGGATCACGGGGGCGCGCAACAAGACGCGACGATGACCGTCACGCCAGATACAATAAACCAAAGTCCGGACGGGCCGAATACAACAGACTAGATTCATTTGAACTACGCCGGGATGTAGCCCGGCAAAGAGGCGCCGCAGACCCCCTATGCTTCACAGACGAAGTTATGGATCACGAATTCCTAGAAGGGTTTAAACCCATAAACATTGAGTCATATGATGGGACAACAGACCCCGCGGTACAGATTGAAGATTTTCTCCTCCATATTCACATGGCCCGCGGCGATGACTTGCATGCCATAAAATACCTACCACTTAAGCTCAAAGGACCAGCTCGGCATTGGCTGAATAGCCTACCGGCAAGCTCCATTGGCAGTTGGGAGGACTTGGAAGACGCATTCCTCGACAACTTCTAGGGCACTTACGTGCGACCACCGGATGCTGATGACTTAAGTCACATAACCCAACAGCCCGGAGAGTCAGCCAGGAAATTCTAGACTCGGTTCCTAACTAAAAAGAACCAAATTGTCGACTGTCCAGATACCAAAGCCTTAGCAGCCTTCAAGCAAAACATCCGTGACGAATGGCTCGCCCGACATCTTGGCCAAGAGAAGCCAAAGTCCATGGCAGCCCTCACGACACTCATGACCCGCTTTTGCGCGGGCGAGGACAGCTGGCTCGCTCGCAGCAACATCACACCCAAAAACTCAGGCGATTCTGACGCCAGGGATAGCAACGGCAAGCCACGACAAAATAGACACAAGCATCGCAACAATGGTGACAACACCGAAGACATGGCAGTCAATGCCGGATTCAGAGGCTTTAAATCCGGACAGAGGAAAAAGCCATTCAAAAGAAACAGTCAGGGCTCATCCAGCTTGGACCGCATTCTCGATCGCTCGTGTCAAATTCACGGCACCCCCGATAAACCAGCCAACCACACCAACAGGGAATGCTGGGTGTTTAAACAGGCCGGCAAGTTGAATGCCGAAAACAAGGAAAAGGGGCTACATAGCAATGATGACGAGGAGCCCCGGCCTCCGAACACAGGAGGACAGAAGAAATTCCCTCCCCGGGTGAAAACAATGAATATGACATACGCAACCCATATTCCCTAGTGGGAACGGAAGCGGGCACTAAGGGATGTCTATGCGATGGAGCCAGTCGCCCCAAAATTCAACCCATGGTCCTCTTGTCCGATCACCTTCGATCGCAGGGACCATCCTACCAGTATCCGTCATGGCGGCTCGGCCGCATTGGTCCTTGACCCCATCATCGACGGATTCCATCTCACACGAGTCCTCATGGATGGTGGCAGTAGCCTGAACCTGCTCTATTAGGATACAGTGCGCAAAATGGGCATCGACCCCTCAAGGATCAAGCCCACAAAAACCAGCTTCAAGGGTGTCATACCCGGTGTGGAGGCCTGTTGTATGGGCTCAATCACACTAGAAGTGGTGTTCGGATCTCCGGACAATTTCCGAAGCGAGGAGTTAATCTTCGACATCGTCCCCTTCCGCAGTGGCTATCATGCACTGCTCGGACGAACCACATTCTCCAAATTGAATGCGGTACCACATTATGCATATCTCAAGCTCAAAATGTTGGGACCTCGCAGGGTTATTACAGTTAATGGAAACACAGAGCGCTCGCTTCGCACGGAGGAGCACACTGCGGCCCTCACAGCGGAAGTACAAAACAACCTTCTTAGGCAAACATCCAATTCGGTGATAAAGAACCCGGATACCGTCAAGCGAGTCCGGAGTACTCCACAACAGGATCGTCCAGCACGTCCAGAGCTCGACTAGCAATTCGGCCTCCGCCCTAGTCCTAGTCAAGCGGCGAAATTCATGCTGCGCGTACACAACTACGCACTTAAAATACCCTGGGCATAGGCGGAGGCACGACCATGACACGGTCCACAATACGGTTCGACCGCCCCGGGACCCACGCATCTTTGCACCCCTTTTTCTTTTAGGTCCCTATCTTCAAGAGGCTCTTCTGAAGGACCGGCTATAGGACACATAGCGGGACGGACACACCAGGAGGACAAGAAGCTTTGGCATACAAGGGAATCCTCAGGTGGTCTCTGATAACGATCGTTATACCTATTTTACATACCCACATACCGCCCACTCCTGGTCAGGATGTCTCAAACAGTCCTATTTTGCTTATCGCACTACTTGTATATGTACGCTTTGACGTATCATTAGAATAACAAGGGAAAATAGTATACAACGTCAGCTTGCTATTACGTTTATTTACCCCTTTCCTTTAATGCTTATTTATTATACCCGTGCATTTCGGCGTGACCAGTTTGCCAGGGGCTTCAGTACCCCATAACCTGGCAAGAAAAGTTCGAACACTTTCGACAGTGCGGCACCCCAAACTTATAGCACTATATGCATCAACTCCAAATCATGTCTTGGGTCAATAGTTGGGTTTGCCCGGCTCCTATGTTTTGGTACCTTACGTTCCGCTATATCGGCTAAGGTAGCACAAGGATAACTACTGCGATTGTGCCCCAGTTCTTCTGGACGAGCACCTCAGTAGAGAAAGCCGAAAACTGACTGTCATCATAAGGTGAGAGCTGGTCGCTGTTCGAGAGGTCTAAAATCCATAAAGATTTTTTCTGCTTCAGGCGAGGAATCGGCCTCGTCCGATTTAGGCGTGTATAGCACCCCGAGTCCGGCTTTCCAGATACTAGGGGCTTCTCCAAAATTTAAAATTGTAGACTTCTATGGCTAAGTGAGAGCGATAAAGCCGTATAGTCTGATTGCCTCGTTCCCGGCACTGAACCCCTCCTTAAAAGGACCAAAAATTTGGATAAAGAGTGTTTATATTTATCCCGAACACCCCAGTACTAGTTACATGGGGGCAGAAGCCGACGACTGGCCAACTCTCAAGATTTTGTAAACGGCTGCACAAAAGGTAATATTTTAAATTAACAAGCGCTATATAGCACACATGAACTGGTTTTCATAATACAGGATGACATGAGTACATTCATTCAAACATCACATCCTTAGTACATTCATTCGCCACAAGGCCGGCACCCTTAATGACATTGTCATAATACTGTTCGGGGTGGCGATGCTCCTTGCCCTTCGGCGGCCCCTCTGTCACCAGCTTCTAAGCGGTCCATATCCCCCCAGTGCACTTTCGCACGGGCCAAGGCCCTGCGCACACCTTCAATGCAGACGGACCACTTAACGACTTCCAGCCACAGACATGCATTTACCATCCGCTTGACGAGGCCAAAGTAGCTGCTGGGAAAGGGCTCGCCAGGCCACAGCCAGACTATGAAGTCCTTCATGGCCAGTTCGGCCGCTCTATGAAGTTCGACCAATTGCTTCAGCTGGTCGCTCAAGGGCATCATATGCTTGGCCCCAATATACTGGGACCAAAAAAGCTTATCCATCGAGCTCCCCTCCTCAGCCCGGTAGAACTCTGCGGCATCAGAGATGCTGCGCTGTCGATCGTTGAAAGCTCCTGGAGAACTCCGAACTCGGGTAAGAAAAAGGAAATACTCCTTCACATGCTTTCTTTGCATAATGAAAGCCTTACCCGCAGTTATCTTCTTGGCCACCTCAATTTCTTGGAGGGCCTTCTGGGCTTCGGCCTTGGTGTCTAGTGCACTCTGACGGGCCTTCGCAAGCTCCGACTCTTGCGTCTTGGAGTCACGCTCCAAGGACTCGAATTTTTTGAAGAAATCCTGGAGCTCTTGCCGGACCTCATCAACCCGAGCCTCTTGTTTTTCGCGCTCGTTGCGCTCCTTGGCCGCTTTGTTCTCGGCCTCGGACAGCGCCTTCTTAAGGGCCGCCACTTCGGTTGTGGCCCCTAGTAAAGTTCATCATGCTTCTGATAGCATCAACGATTTCTTTTTTTCCTTTATATAACATTCAGACGGGGTATGACTTACCTTTGTTCTCCTCGAGCTGCCACTTCACAAGGGCAAGCTCTTCTTCGACCCACCCCAGGCTCTGCCTCAGTCCGGAGACCTCCGCAGTGGCAGCGGCGGCGGCCAGCAACGACGCTTGCTTATTCACATAGACATAATATGATTAGCCTCCTGGGAATAATATTTGATCCTCTGTTCGGCCTTTCTTTCCGAACACCAAACAGAGCATCAGGGGCTACTATCTATACTGTGATACTTTCTCGCAGTTTAAACTATTTACCTCAAAGCCTGTCAGGAGGCTAGCGCAGGCTTCGGTCAATCCGCTTCTGACGGACTGAACCTTCGCAATCACCGTACTCATAAGAGTACAGTGTCCTTCATCAAGGGAAGCGCTCTGAAGCGCTTCCACCAAGTTATCTGATGCCTCTGGATGGATAGAGGTCATCGGCACAGGCGGCTCGCCCCCTTGGCGGGGGGCTGCCTCCCTGAATCCGGAACCACTGGAGGTTCCGGCGCAGTATCCGACTGGGGGCCAAGCCTGCTGCGGCTCCCCTCATCCGAATCCATGGGGATCTTCCCCCATGAGCCTGGCATCGGGAGTCTCGCCTTGAGGCGTTTCCAGGACTACCTCCTCCTGGCCCGATATCCTCTGAGATAACACCTCGGTGTCATCCGTAGGCCGGGCAGTTGAAGCCGTTGGGAGCGAATAGTTGTTCATCTCTGACAAGCTCAAGGACCCATCCGAAGAGAATAAGTCGATATGGGATTTGGATGGACCGCACAAACAAATCTTGACATAATAAGAAGCCATAAAGCTAAAATATGCAAGAAGTATTCTGGCATACAAATACTTACGACTTCACCAGGGGCTTGGCCCTGGGTAGCCACTCCTCCTCGCTGTAGGCGGCAGTCATGGAGTGGTCCGGAGGGAGGGTCCTTCCCTTCTTGGACCCTTCGGCCTCCCCGGAAGGGATGACCTTCCTTTTCTTCACCCCCTCGGTTTGGGGGAGAGGGTTTTCCTCCTCCTCATCCTCATTGTCGTTGGAGGAGTGCACCTCGGTGTCTTCGGACGATGAGTCCGACACCACCTTACACCGGAGACTTTTCCTAGTCCCCGTGGCCTTCTTCTTGTCCTTCTTCTCTGGCACCTCATAGGGCACCGGAACCAGCATCTCCGTCAAGAGAGCAGTTGCTGGATCTTCAGGCAATGGAGCCGGACAGTCGATCCGCTCCACCGTCGCCACATAATCCTGTTAAATCAGTACGGTGGCTTAAGTTCCTCCCACGAATATACTGAGGAAAGGAACATCTTGAGAAATGTAGAATGCTTACCGAGTTGGTGTGGCGCTTGGCGCTAAGTCCGCGGTCCTCGGTGGTGGGAGGAGGAACTTCGCTGGCCTTGAACAACACCTTCTAGAATTCTTTATGCGTCATGTCAAAGAGCTCTTGCAGTGTCTGGTGTTGGGCCGCGTCGAACTCCCACAGGTTGGATGCCCGTCTTTGACATGGGAGAATCCGACGAAATAGCATGACCTGGACCACGTTGACAAGCTTGATCTTCTTGGTTATCATATTTTTGATGCAGTTCTGGAGTCCGGTCAGCTCCGCGGACGCGCCCTAGGCTAGGACCTTCTTCTTCCACGAGGTGAGCCGCATGGGGATGCCGGATCAGAATTCGGGGGCCGCCACCCAGTTGGTGTCGCGCGGCTCGGTGATGTAGAACCACCCCGATTTCCACCCCTTCATGGTCTCCACAAAGCAGCCTTCGAGCCAGGTGACGCTGGGCATCTTGCCCACCATGGCGCCTCCAAACTCCTCTACTAGCTGACCACTATCTTTGGCTTCACGTTGAAGATCTTTAGCCACAGGCTGAAGTGGGGCCTGATGCGGAGAAAAGCCTCGCACACGACGATAAACGCTGAGATGTTGAGGATGAAATTAGGGGCCAGATCATGAAAATCCAGCCCGTAATAGAACATGAGCCTGCGGACAAATGGGTGGAGGGGGAACCCCAGTCCAAGGACAAAGTGGGCGAGGAACACATCCCTCTCATGGGGTCCCGGAGTCGGAATGATCTGCCCTGCATCCGGGAGCCGGTGTGCGATGTCTGCGGCCAAGTATCCGGCCGCCCGAAGCTTCGTAATGTCCTCCTCCGTGACGGAGGAGGCCATCCACTTGCCTCCTGCTCTGGACATGTTTGACTATACGGAGAAGGTGAGAACTGGGGTGCTGGAGCTCGAGCATGCAAGAATGGATGAGTGAAGAAGGAAGAAGGCGTGGGTGAAAGAGGAGGATCCCTATCTCCTTATAAAGGTGGTAGAAATAGTGCGCCTCCCCACTTGCCTGTTAAGATTGCTTGTGTCCCAAGCACCACGATTGATGGCGCTGTCGGGTTACCCATACCCGTATTGATGAGAATCCCGTGATAAGGGGACACGATCTCTGGTTCGACAAGACATGTCAAGGAAACCGCCTCGCATTACGCGCAGTAGCTGGTTGTGAAAAATGGTTCAAATAATGACCAGACTGTGGCGTGATGTCATAAAAAGCTGTCAGCAGGTTAGATTTGTGGAATATTGTACTCTCTGCGGTGGTATGTGGAATTTGTTTTGCAGAGCCGGACAAGATTCTCGTGTTATAAATCTTCTATGGAGTATTTGGAGAAGGAACCCGCCTTGCAATGCTGAAGACAATCTGCGCGCCGGACTCATCGTCATTAAAGCCTGGTTCAGGGGCTACTGAGAGAGTCCTGGATTAAGGGGTCCTCGGACAGCCGGCCTATATGCTTTGGCCGGACTGTTGGACTATGAAGATACAAGATTGAAGACTTCGTCCCATGTCCGGATGGGACTCTCCTTTGCGCGGAAGGCAAGCTTGGCAATTCAGATATGTCGATCTCCCTCTCTATAACCGACTATGTGTAACCCTAGCCCCTCCGGTGTCTATATAAATCGGAGGGTTTAGTCCATAGGAGAACAACAATCATAATAATAGGCTAGCTTCTAGGGTTTAGCCTCTAAGATCTCGTGGTAGATCAACTCTTGTAATACTCATATCATCAAGATCAGTCAAGCAGGAAGTAGGGTATTACCTCCATCGAGAGGGCCCGAACCTGGGTAAAACATCGTGTCCCCTGCCTCCTGTTACCATTAGCCTTAGACGCACAGTTCGGGACCCCCTACCCGAGATCCGCCAGTTTTGACACCGACAGCCGTCGCTGCAGGGCCTGGCCAGCATTGGGAGTAGTAGGGGGCGGTGAGGCCTCTGCGGCAGCACAGCCGACCACGGGAGGCAGGAGTAGGCGGCACGACCGGCGCTGCTTTGGGCGGCTGGAGCAAGAAGACCAGAGGTTGAAGAAGCACTACGGCAGTTGGATGAACATCGTACGGTAAGTGGAGCTAGAATCGTTCATACTGACTAAGTTGACAAAGCCCTCTGTCCCCGTCAACTTAGTAGGCCCACAAGTCAGCATCCCACTATGCTCGGTCCCAGCTAGTAGGGGGCATTCATTTTTTTTGTGGGTAATAAGGAGGCACTTCCTTGTGTGCGAAGAGATAGCTGGTGGGTCCGACCTGTCAGCGGGGTGAACATTTTTTGCGAAATACAGTGGCCCTTCTGGTGGGTCCCAAATGTGAGCTGGAGGAATCATTATTTTGCGCGTAATAAGGAGGCATTTCCTTGTGTGCGGCCGTGGACCTAGCTGTCAGCCTCTCCACGTATAGTCCACGTCCGTTGGAAGTCGTTCTATGACCACGTTGACCACGCCACGCCGAGAGCACCAGGGTGGTGGACGACGGCAAGGCCTAGTGTAACACCCACGATGCGGCTATATCTCCCACGTGTCGAAGCACGACTTAGAGGCATAACTGCATGGTGGTTTTGTCGCAAGAAGGATCATCTTCACACAATCCCATGTAATGAACAAGAATGTGATAAAGAGTTGGCTTACAATCGCCACTTCACACAATGAACATATAATTCAAACATCATTCAGAGTACACACAAAGTCCGACTACGGACGAAGCCAAAAGAAAAGAAGATAATCCAACTACTACATCCCCGATCGTCCCAACTGGGCTCCACTACTGATCAACATGAAACGAAACATAGCAACGACCAAGATTGTCGTTAAGCTCCCATCTGAGTTCGGTTGCATCACCTGCACTGGTATCATCGGCACCTGCAACTGTTGGTAGTATTTGGTGAGTCACAAGGACTCAGCAATCTCAAAACCCGCGAGATCAAGACTATTTTAGCTTATGGGTAAGGAATGGATAAGTGGTGAGGTTGCAGCAGCGACTAAGCATGATATGGTGGCTAACATATGCAAATAAGAGTGAGAAGAGAAGCAATGGAACGGTCGAGAAGCTAGAAGTGATCAAGAAGTGATCCTGAAACTACTTACGCGCAATCATAACACAAAGACCGTGTTCACTTCCCGGACTCCGCCGAAAAGAGACCATCACGGCTACACACACGGTTGATGCATTTTAATTCGGATCTGGTGTCAAGTTATCTACAACCGGATATTAACAAATTCCCATCTGCCGCATAACCGCGGGTACGGCTTTCGAAAGATAATACCCTGCAGGGGTGTCCCAACTTAGCCCATCACAAGCTCTCATGGTCAACGAAGGATATTCCTTCTCCCAGGAAGACCCGATCAAACTCGGAATCCCGGTTTACAAGACATTTCGACAATGGTAAAACAAGACCAGCAAGACCACCCGACTATGCCGACAAATCCCGATAGGAGCTGCACATATCTCGTTCTCAGGGCACACCGGATAAGCGAATCATACAGGTACCGACGTAATCCAAGTTGCCAAGGAATGGTCCCGCACGGTGCTCTAGTTTGGACCAACACTCGGAGGAGCACTAGCCCGGGGGGGAGGGGGTAAAATAAAGATGACCCTTGAGTCTGCAGAACCCAAGGGAAAAAGGCTTAGGTGGCAAATGTTAAAACCAATGTTGGGCCTTGCTGGAGGAGTTTTATTCAAAGCAAACTGTCAAGGGGGTCCCATAAATCACCCAACTATGTAAGGAACGCAAAATCAAGGAACATAACACCGGTATGATGGAAACTAGGGCGGCAAGAGTGGAACAAAACACCAGGCATAAGGCCGAGCCTTCCACCCTTTACCAAGTATATAGATGCATTAATTAAAAAAGAGATATTGTGATATCCCAACATAATCATGTCCATCATGGAGCAATCTTCAACTTCACCTGCAACTAACAATGCTATAAGAGGGGCTGAGCAAAGCGGTAACGTAGCCAAGCAACGGTTTGCTAGGAAGGGTAAAAAGGTTAGAGGCTGACATGGCAATATGGGAGGCATGGTAAACAAGTGATAGGTAGCATAGCATAGCGATAGAACGAAGCAACTAGCAAGCAAAGATAGAAGTGATATCGAGGGTAAAGGTCATCTTGCCTGAGATCCCGCAAGGAAGAAGAACGAGTCCATGAAGAAGACAAACGAATCCTCACAACTCCGGAATGAAATCGAAGCTAACGAGAGAAGCAAACCGGAAAGAAGCAAACAACATGGTAAACACACAAGCATAATCATGGCATGATGCACAATCAAGTATGATGCATGTTCGGTTTAATGAGGCATGGCATGGCAAAGTGCAACAAACAATACTACAAGTTAAGTGGAGCTCAATATGCAACGAGTTGCATATTGATGGAACACCACATCAATTATTTAGTTCACTCCCGTTTATGCTACCCAACAATATTAAAGGTTGTAACATGGCAAGAGGTGAAACATAATAAAACTACCTATCTAGGCAAGTTTAAATGAGGCCGGAACAACTAGCATCAATTCCGGAAAATCCCCATGAGCAATAATCAACTTTGGTACTGTTCTGCCCTAAACCATATTAGATTGTTGTTAAACAGGAAAATAAAGTGCAGCAAGTTAATCTATGCATTTTCCACCCCATTTACATATAAAGTTTATTAAATTCAGAGCTATGGTTAATTAGTTATGAAATAAAGCATTTTAACATGGCATTTAAGCAAATTAAATGCAAACAGCATTTTAAACATTTTTAACATGGAGCAAAGTGGCAAATTATTAATCTACACAAAATTCTAAGCATTTTACATACATAAATTATTTACATGTGATGCACGGTTTGTGAGTTATTAAATGCATGAACTAGAGGGACTTTTCTGTAAAACAGTAAACTCTGGAAAATGTCTAAATTCGCAGCAGGGAAAAAATACAATGCGGGCCGAATCTGGCTAACAGGCCAAACTAGCAGGCGCTGGGGCAGCTCACCCATGGGCTTCGGCCCGTTGGTGGAGGAGGCTGGCTGGGCCGGATCTGGAGGCAACGACGCAGGCGAAGCAGAGGAGGGCTCGTGCGAGCGACGCATCACTCATCCACGCTGGCGCTGGACCAAGTCAACGAGGGCTGCAGCGGTGGATGTCTCGTTCGACCACGGTCGTAGTAGAGGACTTGGAGGCGGTGGAGCTGCATCCTCCGGCGAAAGGGATGGCGCCGTGGCAGTGGAGGCGAGCGGATCTGGGCGTCGGGAGCAGGACTTGGCGAGGGGCTGCTCGAGGTGCGGTCAACGCTCGGAACGAGCGAGCTGCTGCTCTCGTTACTGAAGAACACAAGCAGCAGCAGGATCATGGCGATGGAGAGGAAGACGCAGGGGGGTCCTAGCGACGGAATCGGCGGGAACCGGCCGGAACAGAGCACGGGGAGGTGCCAGGGTCCAAATCCGGCAAGGGAAGGCGCAGATCGGGGCTCGGGCGCAGGGCACAGCCATCCATGGCGGCGGCGGTGGGTTCCCTGGGAGAGAAACAGGACGAGGGAGGTGGTCAAAAAGAGCGTCAACGAAGAAGAGAAAGGGGAAGGGAGCAGGGGCGGCAAGGACAGCCTTATGATGGTGGTCGCCGGCGATGTTCACTGGAGGCGGCGGGGTCGCGAGGGTGAGGCTGAGGCGTCAGGAACTTGACGGGGCGAAGGGACTCGTTCCCAGCGGCGATGGAGCTGCGGCCAACCAAGGCGCTGCTACTGGAGATCAAGCTCGCTCGATCTGGAAGCCATGGGGAGGAGCTGCGGGAATGGGTGGATCGAGGGAGAGGAGATGGTTGGCCCGATGGGGAAAACGAGGAAGGAGGAAGCGGCTTCGGTTGGTGGAATTAGATCGGGATGAGATCCCAACGAAGAAAGGGGTGGCGGCCGAGACGGGATGGATGGGACATCTCCCTAGATTTTAGGGTTTTGTCTGGTTATATAGCAGGATGGAAGGGGAGCCTTGGCGCAGTGGTAAAGCTGCTGCCTTGTGACCATGAGGTCATGGGTTCAAGTCCTGGAAACAGCCTCTTACAGAAATGTAGGGAAAGGCTGCGTACTATAGACCCAAAGTGGTCGGACCCTTCCCTGGACCCTGCGCAAGCAGGAGCTACATGCACCAGGTTGCCCATATAGCAGGTAGGTTAGTTTAGGGGCTACTCGGGCCCTCCGATTATAATCGGACGGTCCGAGATAAATAGGTTAGGACAGTCAAAGAAGAAACTAAAGATGTTTTATAGATGTTAGGGGATGATCCAGATCCAACGGTGACGACAGTCCGGGTCGGGTTCGGGGAAGATTTCGGACGCGCGCGAGAGGTTTGAGCACTGTACAGAGAGACTCCGGTTTAGGCAAGAGGGAAAACGAAGAACAAGGTTGGTCTTTGAACGGTCAACAAAAGCAGGGGGATGCTGCAACTATGAGCAGATGCAAGTTTTAAAAACAATGATGGCAACGAGTGCCGATGCAATGCGGATGATGTCATGATGAATGCAACAAACAAAAATAAAACACACGGCCACAACAAAATAGCTGGAAGCCTTCTGGAGCGTCGGTCTCGGGGCGTTACACCTAGGAAGGGGATGATGTGGAGCCGGGGAAGACGCGACAGTGGATGCCCATGTGGAGAGGAGTACGAGGGTTCACTGGTTTGACTACGGTGTGAGGCTGTCGTCACCGCAGGGCCTGGCTAGCGGTGGGAGTAGTAGGGGGCAGTGAGGCATCAACGGCAGCATAGCCGGCCACTGGAGGCATGAGCAGGCGGTCTCGCCAGCGCTGGTTTGGGCGGCTGGTGCAAGAAGGACTGCGATTGAAGAAGCAGCAGGACCGTTCGATCCAAATCCAATGGTTACTGCTGCTAGAATCGTTTGTTGACTAAGTTGACAAGCCATGCATACACGTCAACTTAGTAGGCCGACAGGTCAGCCTCCCAACCGGTGCGCCCCAGATGTCAGTGGGAGGAATCCTTTTTTCGCGTAATAAGGAGGCAGTTGATTGCGTGCGGCCAGGTCAGTGGAGGGAGTAGGGTGGGCCGGTAAGCCTGCGCGGCATCACAGCGGGCCACAAGAGGAGGGAGCAGGTAGTCCCGCCGGCGCTAGTTTAGGCGGCTGGAGTAGGAAGATCGGAGATTGAAGAAGCACGTCGGCCGTTGGATGGACATACAACGGTCACTACTGCTAGAATCGTGTGTTAACTGACAAAGCCTTACGTAAACAAGTCAGCCTTGAAATCTGTGGCATGTACAACCCATTTGCTATTATTTTTATAATTTTTACTCATTTTCTAATTCATATGGAATTTATTGCAGACCATTTTCCATTTATAGAATTGCTGCCCATTTTCTGGTCAGTACCAGGGTTAAAAAAATTAACTAAATATGTGCGAAATTTTGAAAATTCGCAAATTTTTGCTTGGGAACAAAATATTCTTAATCCAAAAATTAGTAGCCATACTAAAACAAATTTAAAAATAAATTGGTACTATGTCATGTTAAATCCAATGAAATACGGTATAAAATATCAGTGAAGAACTAAAACAAAAAAAAGAAACTAATATCCCATTTGCTATAATTTTTTTGGAATTTTCAACCCCTTTGATATTACTTTGAACAGACACTGGCCATACTCTTTGGCCAGGCCGGAATGCATCCCTCCTCGTCTTGAAAGATTTGCAGCCCAGTAAGTCGGAGAAAACAAATAAGCCTAGACTGGGTATTCTTCAAAAAGAAATATTGGGCTACCTATTTTCCCAAAGAAAAAACTGCTGGGCTGGTCATGTTGTTAGACGGGCCACAGAGACCGCACAACCCAGTTTATAGCCTGCTACTCCGAATTGCTACTCAAAAAAAAGTTGTGCAATTCTGTCGTTAATTGACTATACATTGAAAATGATGTGGGTCCCAGATATCAGCAGGGTGGATTAGAGTAAAAAACGAGGGGTGTATCTGAGTAGTAAAAGAGGTGCTTGCTTGTGTTCAGGAGTGGACCTGGTGGGTCCGTACTGTCATACTCACAACTACAGTCCTCTCCTGATTCACTATGTTGACAGGGACCGTTTTGAAAAAAAACTATGTTGATAGGGCCAGATGGTGGCGCCGTGGCCAGCGCACCAAGGCGGAGGATAAAGTGTTGTCGCCAATGTGCTAGGCTGGGTTGGACATTCTTATTGAAAAATAAAATGGACCGGAACTATTTACGACATTGACTATGATTTGCATGGGTCCGCTGGTTGCAGGAAGAAAATGTTGGGAGAAAGAAGACTGGTCGTTATCTTTGCCTAAGAATAATATTGACTAAATGTAACGACACTATCATAGGAAATAATATCCTCCTGTTAAATCATGAATTTGAAGAACTGGTGCATGAGCATTTAGCTTTATTTACTTACTTACTTATTTATGTTTAGGGGACCATGAGCATGTACCTGGACCGAATTCATGTGAGAGCCTCCCTTCCAGTTAATTATGGGCTTCTCTATTGGGACTTCATCAGTGGGCTGCATGTTACCAACAAGTGGAAAATGTGTTCCGTATGAAAAATAGTATGCGCTACGTACGGTACGGGGCACTAAAAGATCGAACCGTGTAACAACTTCCAAAACATGGTGTTTCTCGTTCTCACAACACATTTATTCAACCAACAGACGAAATATACTACTGATTGTACATTGAAAACATCAGCAACAACAACCAGGGTTGGGGGTGCAACAGAAGCAGTAAGCAGGCCAGAAGAGTGAAGACGTAGCTCTCTCTTCCAAACCAAACATCAGCCATCATTACAAAAGGGATACCAAAAAAGAACAAGTGTATGCATCAAACTAAATAAAGATCCTACTACACCAAGTGTACGCATCTAACTAACTGGCTCAGTTAGACGTTACTATTTATTAAGCTGTGGAGATTAGCTGACGGCTAAACCAGATGGGTACCTGACGAGGGAAACTCCAGCCAGCAGGTCGAAGTCTGATACTTCCGACCCTCTCTCCTACTTTGGTGTGCAGAGCGTGGCGGTACATATCAGGGTATGGTGCATGCAGAGACACATGGTACGTTGTGTACACACAGTTTTGCCTGATGAACGAAACTGCGCTGCCATCATGATCCTTGTCGTAGGTTATCTCCTAGTTAATTGGATAATTCAGTCCGACAAACAGAGAGCATGTACCAAGGCTACTTACCAGCCTCTAGTCAAAAATTCCTGAAGGCCCAGAGAAGCTGGGATCCTGCTCGAAGACCTAGCAGTGACTGTGATTGTATTCCGCGAAACAACACGTCTGGTACATGTGAATGATCATCAATCATTCGCTGTCGTCTGATCGAGCTAGGAACCACCTGCAACTGCCATGCCACTTTTCTTTGAAAGGTTCTGGGATTAGGAAGGGTAGGGACACCAGGCGGCCTACAGCATCATATCAAGTTGGAGTCAAATAAAAAGGGCTCTTGATGTAGTCAATCTTAAGAACAGCATGTTATGAGAATGAATATTTTTTCAGTAAATGTTGACAGTAATATAAGCAAGCCATCATGATATCATGGGAAAGTAACATACTGCTGTAACAGTCGTTTGTAGCAATGACTAGAGTAGGCCAGCAATACGTCCAGCCATAGAAGGAGTCGACAACATAAATGAAGCCCTTGTGTTCAATGGCATCAGAGAACCATGGAGGATGTATGATCCTGCGATGGACGTGCAGATTTATCCACTTACCGCAGTGACCTGTCAGATAGGCGAGACCAAAGTTGAAGAATGCAATTAGCCTGACGTCTTTATAATTCTTAGATCTTGTGGGCACTTAGCAGATTACAAACTTGAGCAAATCAAACTTGGTATCATGTTGGCTACTATAAGATTCTGAGTATTCTAGGTTGCGGTGCCAAAGTAGTGCAGTGTTAATCGAAGGAAGGGGATCAATCGCTGGGTGTAGACCTCCACGAGCATCCAGCTGCCGCGACCGTCGACGAGCAACATCCAAGATGTGTTCATGTCGACCCACTACATACCGTTAATGTAGTTGAGGGTGACGGGGATCGGATTGCAGTCAAGGGGTTTGATGCTCGTCACCCTATGATCGTTATGTTGTGTGACACGCCGTTTCTGAAGATCAGGTGGCATCAGCAAGCAAGGAGCTGGCTTAAAAATCTCTGGCCTGAGGGCATTGAGTAAACGGTATAGCCCCGACAAGCACGCGGTGACCGGCATGGTACTGAGATTGTCAACACGCGAAACAATGAGCTTCATTACCTCTGTGGGGAGAAAATTCCAGCCACTCTTTTGGCGGATGCTGCTCGGTTCTGCCATTGTTAGTGCTTGGGTTTCGAACAAGGGGGGGGAGGCACCTTAGCGGGGATGGAAGATTGGACGAGATTATGTGCGGATAAAGATGGAGAAGCGAATATGTGCTGCGGGAAGTGGACATGTGATGATGACTATAGCACACCGCTTGACTTACGAGACACATACCAGCAGCATGGGGTCATATCGATGCCAGACAACTTGCTTGAGTGATTACAGTACTGGTACTCCCTATAGTACCTACTACTATGCCCTAACTTGCTTGAGTAGAGTAGTAGTGGAGTAGGACTCTACTCTACTACTAGCACCGGAGGAGTAGTATATTCTAATCTAAAATAGTTACACACTTCAATGCCCGAGCGTGGAACGACTACAAACCACCATCGGTGCTAACTCCAATCCCCAGCAAATTTTCGCTGGGAGACATGGAAGTTGCAAATGCCCGCGATGCAGTTACAGTACGTGTGTAAGGGTGGCGGTTTTGTAAAATACTATGGCTTAAAAACAGGCCACCGTCGGATGGAAATATGAAGGTTATGTGGGATTCGCAGGGATTGAGCTTGTGTCGAACAATTGCCAGATACCATTCCTAAAAAAGGTTAAACACACGGGGCTATAACTTGCACCGGCTGACCACTAACAATGATATTGTCGGCGTTCTGGGAACGGGGGTCCCCAGACTTGCCTGCCTGCGGCCTGCGGTGTGGCTCAAGGAGTGGCCCAGCATGACCCATCTTCATCAACTCAAGCTCAAGACCCTCGCGAGGGGCCAAGCCTCGCGGGGCGGACGATGCAAGGCTTCCTCAGGAACGGTCTCACCAGGCAGGCTCGAGAGGAGGTGGAGAGATCAAGGCAGGGGTACCTCGCGAGGTGCTTGTGACGCAAGCCATGACGATCAAGACCAGGTTGGCGCCAGGCGGGCGCCGGCCTGTGCAGTGTCCTTGTTTCCTCTTTGGTGCAAAGGGGGCAAGCGCATGCGCGGAGTACCAAGGCATCAAGCAAAGGTTACCATTTCGGTGCAACGAGACCAAGACCAGCAGAGCGGCAGGACGGAGGTCACCGTGGAGCCCAAGACGGGGTCTTCGCCAGTGCCTTTGGCAGTTGAAGACCAACTTTAGTTAGGATAACTTGTACTAGATGTTCCCCTTCAAAATGGTCGTTGTTGGCTCCCTTCCTGCTCAATATTTGGGAAGAGGACCAGGGCCTCTATATATAGAGATAGCCACCACAGTAGAGGGCATCTCATAGAGTTCTCATTAGATCCAGAGGCAATCGAACTCACCCAAGTAGTTCACCACACCAGCCCAAGAACACCTCTCACGAGGCTGTTCTTCCTCTGTACGGTTCATCATCAGCCCCTGAGGCAATCCACCACACCACACACTGGATTAGGGTATTACACCACAACGGTGGCCCGAACCAGTATAAACCTTGTGTCCCTTGTGTTGTTCATCCTGTAGCTTAGATTCACTGCGAGGCATTGGGACGTGGATCGGTAGGGGAAAGGTCTTCGCGTGTACCCCAGAGTTCGAACCTTAAGGGTTTTGCCGGAAACCGATATCCAACATTTGGCGCGCCAGGTAGGGGTGTGCCGGAATCTTTCTTCCGCCGTCCCGCGTTCCACCACTTCGTCGCCTCCATGTCCGGCGACCCGACGGCCAATGTCGACCGATGGGCGGCATGGCCTGCCCATGTCACGCCGCCTGCCCAAGGTGACCTCAACCCCGCGCCTCAGGCACCCCGCGCTCCGCAGAACGCTGCAGGGCGCGGGCGACGTGGTCAAGCACCACCTGCCCTCACGTCGTGGCAGGTATGATCATCAGCAAGGGCCTCAAACCACACCGCAGCCACAGCACCGCACACCCGATGGGAGCAGGCAAACATGAGGGCCGCGCTCACGGTGGCTCGAGAACTGCTACGATGCAGGCTGCAGGAAAGTGGCCACGACGTGATGCTGGAGCGCGTCGCTGAGCTCCTGGATGATGCTGCTTCAGGGGCACCTCCATTCTGCGTCCAGCCCCCACCCCAGGCCCCGGGCGGATTGCACGGCGGGCCCATCCATGCCCGCGCGCCCCCAGGCGTACCTCAAGGCTTCATCAACACCAGCTCGGCCATTAGCGCCGGGTGACAAGCTGCACCAGCACCTCCCCTGGTAAGCAAGGGCATGCGCATTGCCGCCTATGACCCGGGCGGGCCGCCGCCCTACCACCCCCAAGATGGTGCTTCAAGCCAAACCGCGTGGAGCGTGGGGCACTACGGCGAAGCCTTTAGGGCGGTGACCCCGGAGGCTTACGTGCCCCACATGGTGGGTCGGGAATACGCACTGGAAGAAGACCAAGGCTCGTTCCTCGGGCCAGGCTGGGAGGAAGAGATGCCAGAAGCCGAGCCCTTCCCGGAGCCTCAAGGAAGCCTCGCCAACCGCGCCAGCGGCAGCAGCTATCGGGTACTGCTAATTCCTCAGGAGAAAGTTTATGCTAATCATGGGTTGCAGGAAGTCCAGGTCACTGCAGCGGAAGGCTGCCCCAGTGTGGCAGCCTCCCTCCCCTCAAGAGGAGGGCACTGGGGACTGCAGGAGAGGGGCCGGGAGCCAGGCCCCTCCTCACGGTGCATGGAGCAAGGTGTTCCTCAGAGGTAGGCCCTCTGCTGGGGAGGTGCCGCAAGGCCTTCCCTTGGCAGAGGACCCGTGGTTGTCGGGGGAACCGCTGGCGTCCCCTTTTCCCCATTGGCGTCGTACTTGGTTTCCGGTCACCGTCAATGGTGGTCAAGGGTGGCGCAAGGCAGGGCCCTCATCTGGCGATATGAAGCAAGGTCGGTACCTGTCAAGAAGGCCCAGTGCCTGTGAAGCTCGCCGCCCATGACACTCTCATGTAATAATGAGTTGGGGCTGTACACGCCCCGGAGTATCCAGAGAGCCGCCCTCGGGCCTCGGGGACTCCCTCCCACGCCCAGTGGTAGCAGTTAGCTCCGCGCAGGTGAGAAGACGTCGAAGACTAGACTAGGTGCCGGACGCGGCCTTTTGCTTTTGCTTCCTTTTATGTGGTCAACTTTTCTTGTTTCGGATCTAAGCTAAAGTTGAATGTGTGTTTGCGTATGCGGGGAGGGGTGTCGTGTCTTGTTCGCGTGCTTTCTCGTGTTTCGGTTTCTGCTCAAAGTTGGAATTCGCACTAGCTGCCTCCCCGTCGTGAGCCCCTTGCGGGCAGGGCTGCGCCCAGCACACACGCGCATGCCGTCCCACGGCCGGCGCTCGCTCACGCAAGGCTCTTGTCACATGGTCAACAGGTCTCCCGAGGGACCCTCGGAGAGTCGCCACAAGCCCACTCGAAGCTCGCCCAAGATAAAGGTAAAATCACGGCAACCAACTCATCGCGGAGCCCATAACATCATATGGGCGCCCATTCGGTACCGGCTTTAACAACGCATGGACAACAATCCTTTTTACATAAGAGGCTTCCCCTCCCAAAATGCTCTTACAACCTTCAGGGCCACGCCCGAGATTTTTCCATGCAGGATAAACAGCAGGAAAGCACAGGATCAATCGGACATGTCGCTCACCACCTCCTCTTGGTCGCCTCCGGAAGCGTCACTGGCGACACTATCGCTGTCACTGGCTTTGCCATCGCCGTTGTTGGCGCCACCTTCGCCGCCGTTGAACACGTCACCTTCATCCGCAACAACTACCACCCCGTCATCATCAGAGGTGAAGGCCCAAACAAGCGCATCCACACTGTCCTCCACCCACCGTGCCAGGTCACCTCGGGTAGCCTCGGGCACCGGAGCGATGGCGGCATCGAACTCAAAGTGGGGATCAGTGTTTTGAAGATGGCTGAAGACACGGGAGAATGTGCGCGCGAGCAGGCCGTGGCTCCTCTCCTCGACAAGCTGTCGAGCCCTCTCAGAGCGATTCTCTAGATGCGTCACCACATCAGTGAAGAACTGGAGATTACCGGCGTAGCTGGTCACGTGAGGTTGCTTAGCGGTCGCATCGCAGATATTGCCCAAGGCCGCGTTGGCCCTTTCCCTGAGCGTTCGGAGCATGGGACCGTGCATGTGCTCCAGCGTCTGCCGCTGGTGAATCTCATCTTCATTTCGCCGCGCGATGGACTCAGCATCATCAACCCTTCATTGGAGGAGGAGCAGCTTGGCGCAGGAGGAGGCCAACTCAGCCTGCGCCGCGACTAAGGCGGTTGCGGTGGCCTCAGCGCGTTGCGTCGCCTCGGTCAGCTTGGTCCTAAGAGCAGCAGTCCTGCCCGCAGCCTCGGCCTTGATTAGCTCCAACCTCTCTTCATACTCGCGCTCAAGACTCGCGCGAGCTTCCTCCACGCGGCGGTCGATCTCTTCTTGGATTCAAAGACATCCCGCGCGCCAACATCATCCTCCGCCTGGGTAACCTGGCGCTCCCTCATCTCCAACCGTTCAAGATCGAGGTTGCGCTCGGCAGCCTCCAGCGTCAGTGCTTCCTCACACTTCCGAAGCTCCTCCTCTTCGACGGGCGTCCCCTTCAGCGATGCAACGACAGCTTGGCGCATCTCCACTTGCTGCTCCAGGGAATTGCACCAGGCTTGGAGCTCCCACGCTTGCTCCTCCGCGATCTCACATCGTCGGTCAGCCTCCTCCTTGATGGCTCGGGAGCAGGACTTTCACGAGGCCACAAGAGATGCTTCGGCCTTTGCGTTTGTCACATCCCTAGTTCTGGTAATGCCTACTGCTAGCATCTGGTGTTGCATCATGTCTAAATTTATTTGACACTTGAAATGGGGGGTGTTGAAACCCTAGCACCAAATGAATTCAACTAGGGTCAAAATTAAATCTTTTCAATGAACCCAAAATGCCCTTCATAAATGTCCATCATTTTTGAATTGGTCTAGAACCTCTGACAAAAATGGTGCACACTTTTCTAGGACAACAAAGGGTCACTGGATTAAATCATTAGTTAATTGCATTTGGGCATTTTTATGCTAGTAAATATTTTAAATGTCCAAATAATCCCAAACCAAAATGCTCCATGTTGGATATATTCTAAACATTGGGAATGCACAGTTTGGTGATTTTTGAAAGTGCCTATATATTTTTAGTAATGCCACAAACTTACAGAACAAAAGAAAATTAGAAATAAAAGGAAAAGAGAGAGAGAAGGACCTACCTGGGCCACTTACCTGGCCTTCCAGCCCACCTGGTGGCCCAGCTGGCGGCCCAGCCCTCCAGGGGCTCCCGTGTCTTCTCCTTCCTCTGCCAGAAGGACCAAGGCGCGTGGCCACCGCATGCCGGCACGCGCACAGCCACCTCCTTCCTGCTTGCCGCTGCTGGAGTCATCCCTGAGTGCCATGCAACCCCCCTGACCCCTCTCACTCTCCCCCCGTGGAACTCTCCTCTTATGGCTCTCTCGCACGCAACCACCGAGCGCTGTCGTCGCCGCCGACGAGCACAACTGCGGCCATCGCCTCTCCCTCGCCTCTTTGTGCTATCCAGAGGCTCCACCTAGACGCCATGGAGCCCCAAGACGAAGCTCGCGCCCGCGGGATGCCCGAATCGACGCCATCATCCTCATCCTCGCCGTCGGACGCCGGAGATCCCCTCGCCGCCCCGCTCGCTTTAGCCTCTCCCCGAGCTCACCGACTCGCTCCTCGTGTTCACCGTGAGCTTCTGATCATCCTCCCCCTCTCCGTTTTCTCTCGTGCACTCCGTAGCCACCGCGCCCCTCTCGCCCGATTGCGTCGCCGCCTGCACTCGTCGCCGACGCAGCTCCGGTGACCATTTGGTCCCGGGCGTGCGTCCAACATGCTCACCACCGTGCGGAGAGCCTCCCTAGCGCCTTGTTGTGCTCCTTTACGCACCGCAGCACCGATATCGCGAACACCTGAACGCCGGCCTCCGCATTCATGCTCGCCGCCATCGACTCAGGCCACCCCAGCTCCAGCCACTACCTCCATTCGATGCGCCTCACTTCCAGGAGCACATAGGAACAAACGGTGCGGCGAATGGTGCCTTGAGCAGCGTTTCCGCAGCTCGCTGCCGCGTCTGGCCTTGCCGGCGTCATGTCGCCGGTGGGTTTGACCCATTTGACCATGTGGGCCCCGCCCATGGTCAAACCTAGATTAGGAGTTAAACTAATACTAATTTAGTTCGTTTAGCTAACCACTGACACGCGGGACCCACTAATCAGTTTGACCTGGACCGGCCCCATTGATCGCTGACATCACAGTGACGCAATGCTGACGCAATAAAGTATTTTCTGGATTTAGTTATGATCAGGAAATTCCAAAAAATAGTGCACACTTCAAAAATTCATAGCAATTAATCTGTAACTCCAAATGAAAAGATTTATATATGAAAAATGATCAGAAAAATCCAATCTACCCATCAGCACTGGTTTCATGCATGTTAGAGCAACCTAACCTTGCTGTTTAGATGAAATATGATAATGCACTTT
This sequence comes from Triticum aestivum, assembly GCF_018294505.1. Taxonomy (NCBI): domain Eukaryota; kingdom Viridiplantae; phylum Streptophyta; class Magnoliopsida; order Poales; family Poaceae; genus Triticum; species Triticum aestivum. The sequence continues at coordinate 149,298,824 of NC_057810.1, forward strand.
ATAAATTCATAGTTTGAGTTTGAATTTGAATCTTTGGTTCAAATAAGCTCATACCCTTCTGTTCTTAGCTGCATTATCTCAAATCACAGCATATCTCCATGTCATGATCATGCATCATATTGTGCATTGAATTGATCGTGTTTCTTCTCTGTTTGGTGGTGTTGTTCCCCCTCGGTAGATGTTGTTCTGACGTTGTGATCATTGACACTGATGAAGACGCAATGCTATCTTCAGAAGTGCCAGGCAAGCAAAACCCCCTTGTTCATTCTGATACAATCCCACTCTCTCGCTCCTGCTCTCTTTTACTGCATCAGGACAACAACAATTCATCTGTTACTTGCTGCGGTAGATGAACCCCTTTATCCTCTGCATGACCTGTCATTGCAACAGTAAATAGATGAAACCCACTAGCATGAGTAGGAGTTGTTTGAGCCCTGATGTGCCTACTCATTCATGCTTGTTTGTCATGCCTGCTAATACTTAGAGTTGAGTCAGGTCTAATTCATCGAAGATGAATTGGAATGGTGTTGAACATGTCCTATTGTGTGTGAGCTAAGTGTGTGAATACAATTTGGTAAAGGTAGTGGTGAGAGGCCATGTAGGAGTACATGGTGGGTTGTCTCATTGAAGCCGTCCTTAGGAACTGAGTTCTGTGTTTGTGATCCATGAAAATGTTACTACCACGCATTGGGCCCGAAGCCAATGGACCCTCTCGGCTTCTTAATCACCCTTGTCCTCTGTCCAGGAGTTGCAAGTAGTTTCTGGTGTTTGCAGTATGCTGGAGGCCGTGCGTAGCGCTGACCAAGGGGTGGGCTGTGATGCGGTAGGCACGTGGCACAATGTACCGGGCGCCCGTTTGGTGTCTCGGGAACCCTGCACACATCGTTCGGGACCATATGTGGAAACTTCGGCCGGACTCCCTGCGGATGGAACCTGAATAGGCGATAAACCTGGACTAGAGACTGGAGTGTTTAGGTAGGCCGTGGCCAACACCCTCGTTGGGCTTCCGCTTGAAGGTTGCCGAGTACATGTCGTGTAAATGGCGGTAAGTGGTGAGAGCGTGTGTGAAGAAGTACACCCTTGCAGGGTTAACATCATCTAATCGAATAGCCGTGTCCGCGGTAAAGGACTTCTAGGTTGCCTGTACAGTTCATAGACAAGTGAAAGTGGATACTCTAAAATACTCAAGATAAGCATGAGTGCTATGGATGGCGTTCTCGTAGGGAGACGGGAGCGGATCCATAGTGGTGTATTGAAATGGTGAATATGTGGACTCGTGTGCGCCACCTCAAAAGAGTTACTTGCAGTCGTAGTTCAGGTTAGCCATCGAGTCAAAGCTGGCTTGCTGCAGTTAAACCCCACCATCCCCTTTGTTGATAATGATGCATATGTAGTTAGTTCTGATGTAAGTCTTGCTGGGTACATTTGTACTCACCTTTGCTTAATTTATGTTTTTGCAGAGAGACTTCAGTCTTGCTAGTAGTTTCGTGTGGACTTCGACGTTTAGCTTGATACCTCAGCTATGATCTTGTGCCCCCGGCAGGATCTTGTAGATAGTCAGGCTTCTCAGCCTTTCTGATCTGTAGATGTCTGTACTCATACATGTTAAGCTTCCGCTTATGCTTTGACTTGTATGCTCTGAATGTTGGATCATGAGACCCATGTTAGTAATATCTCGCTCCTCGGAGCCTACTGAATAAAATACTTGAGTTGTAGAGTCATGTTGTGATGCCATGTTGTATTTGCACATATGGAGCATATTGTGTGTATGTTATTGAAATGCTTGGTATGTGTGGGATCTAACTATCTAGTTGTTTATCCTTGGTAGCCTCTCTTATCGGGAAATGTCTCCTAGTGCTTCCCCTGAGCCTTGGTAGCTTGCTACTGCTCCGGAACACTTAGGCTGGCCGACATGTGTCCTTCTTCGTTCCTGTGTTTGTCCCTTCAGGGAAATGTCACGCGGTGTCTACCGGAGTCCTGTTAGCCTGCTACAGCCCGGTTTATCGGAGTCCTGCTAGGCCAGTTGCTACATCCCGGATTCACTCGCTGATGACCGACACGTTCGTTGCTGGGTCATGTATGCCTGTCCCTGTAAGTTAGTGCCACTTCGGCTTTATGACTAGCCATGTCAGCCCGGGTTCTTTGTCATGGATGCTAGCGACACTATCATATAGATGAGCCAAAAGGCGCAAACGATCCCGGGCCTGGTAAGGCGACACCTGTGGGAATACCGTGCGTGAGGCCGCAAAGTGGTATGAGGTGTTACATGCTAGATGGGTGTGGCATAGGATCGGGGTCCTGACAGCATTGTCAAGATCACGCTGGTGGCGCGCAAGACTAACGGCCACCTTCAACTTGCGCCGCTCCTCAACCAGCCGCAGACCTTTGGCTTCAAGACACGCGTCTGCATCCGTGAGCTCTCCATCAAGCTGGCTCATCACGTCTGTCGCCTTTCGGAGAAATTCTCGACGGTTGGCGTTGCGCTCCCGCGCACGCTTGAGCATGTCATCAACATTGTCCTCCGTCGTCGGCATCGGCGGAGGGCCCTAAAGTGGTTCGCCCCCCCCCCTCAGCAGGTGGCTGGGGGCTGGCGCCCCCACGATCGCCGGACGGGCCCCGAAAGGGACCCAGCCCGGTGCTGATCCATCCCCAGAAGAGGAGTTGAAGATCGACTTCAACCACTTGCCGTCCATGATCAGGGGAGGAGCCCGAGGCAAGCTGGTTGAGCCCCGGGAAAGCTCGCGAAGGAAGAGCGGCGAGCGCACAGGCTCGAGGCACACTACGGGTCGGCCTACCTTTCCAGCCAAACTCGCATTGGGGGTGGCGCACAGGCTCAGGACGCTCAAGGTCAGCGATGAAGATGAAGCCTGAGGAGGTGGCTTCTTGGCCGGCTTCGCAGGCTCGGCAGAAGGGATCCTGAAAGTCCACAGTCAGCGAAGGGAACAGCAAACAAGAAGTTACAAGAAGGAGGAATTTACTCGTCCATGGCAAAGTACTTCCTGTGCTTCAACGGGCGGCAGGGGCGATCACTGCCACTAGAAGCCTCCTTCCTCTTGTGGAGGGTGTCGAAGTCTATGCGGAACTGACCCAAGCTCTCGACGTGAGGGCCGGCGCGTGGCATGGACGAAGAAGCACCAAGGCGATTTGCATCAAGGGTGCCAGGCTGGGAAGAGTGATCAGGTACCACCTCTTGGTGGCTTGCCGAGGCCTCGGGAGTTTCGGCCTCGGGAGCCGCAGGTTGCGTCCCCTCATGAGCTACCACCTCGGGGCAGGTTTTGCAAGCTCCGGAGGATGACGCCTCGGGAGCCCCCCGTGACATCGGCATCTCGACACTAGATCCCCCGGCTTCCGGTGATGCTTGCCTTCCTACACCACCTCCTGAGGCAGGATCGACGTGGGCGACGGCGGGAGGAGCCACGACAACTGGATTCTCATGGGGCCCCACGAGGTCAGCTGGGCGCAACCCCCATTCGTCGAAGCGGGGCATCTGCCTCGCGAACTCAGCCCTGCCTGAGCAAAGATACAGGAGGCCGCCCCCATGTAGGATGGAGAGGGGTCGCCTGTCAAGACCTTCAGCACCTTCCTCAGCGTTTCAGGCGCAAGATCCCCCTCCTGAAGTCTCATGCGGTCTTGGTGCCCAGTCAGGCTCCACATCGGTCGAGAGTGGCGCTGAAGAGGGGTGATGCAACACTGGAGGGACTCCTTCACCACCTTGGGTGCAGTCACGCCAAGCTTCCTCAGCCTCTTGAATCGGCACCAGATAAAAGCGAGACAGGGGCTCGTGAGCTTCTCGTGACCCTAGCCTGGATTGGGGATAGCAGGCAATGTCGGATGCGCAAGCAGGGGGCTGGGCAACCGGACATCCACGTACAGCCACTACTCCCAGAACCCGCTCATGGAAGGGGAAGGCCAAAAACGATCCCCGAGGCGGCCGCCTTTGGCACGGCCTGGAAGCTCACGCACCCTGAGCACTATGATGGGTCGGTCAGGCGCAGGGAGAAGAAGTGGCGCAGGAGAGCAACGGAAGGGGCAATGCCAACCATGGCTTCGCAGACGAAGGCGAAGACAGCAAGCAGAGTAATGGATTGGGGACCGAGATGCATCATATGGATCTGGTAGTGGGAAAGCACTTCATTGAAGAAGGCGGAGAAAGGGGGAACCAAGCCCGCCCACAGGGCGTCAGTGAAGAATCAAACCACCATGACGATCCTGTCAAAGGAGGCATGGGACGTGGGCCAAGCCATTGTCCTTCTGCACTCATTGAAGCTGGAGGCGAGGGCGGAGCGGACCTTGTCCAAGGCTCTCGGATTGAGTATGAGAGACCAATCGACGACGGGTGCAGCCACCTGAGCCGAGCTGGCCGAAGGCGCAGGCTTCTTCCCTTTCTCCTTTTTTGTTGGCGCCATGGCAACGGGAGGGAGCAGAGCTCAAGAAGGATTGGAGGCAGAAGCAGAGGCTCAAGGAAGAAAGGGAACAGGAAGCACGCGGGCAGCAAGGAGATAATAACTGTGTACAGTCTTGTGGCTGCCTAGCCAGGCGGATATTGGGGGATGTGGGGAAGCGGAGACGCCCACGTCCAATCAACTGCCATGCGGCGCCCAAGGACGCAGGCTGTTGGGCCCGGAGCGCTCCGCACTTGCCCTTTCGCTTCGCTGCTAAGCCAAGTCCGAGCGCGCCTTGGGCCCGCGGGCTACTGTCGGTGTTCTGGGAACGGGGGTCCCCAGACTTGCTTGCCTGCATCCTGCGGTGTGGCTCAAGGAGTGGCCCAGTACGGCCCATCTTCATCAACTCAAGCTCAAGACCATCGCGAGGGGCCAAGCCTCGCGGGGCGGACGACGCAAGGATTCCTCAGGAACTGTCTCACCAGGCAGGCTCGCGAGGAGGCAGAGAGATCAAGGCAGGGGTACCTCGCGAGGTGCTCGTGACGCAAGCCATGACGATCGAGACCAGGTGGGCGCCAGGCGGGCGTCGGCCTACGTAGTGTCCTTGTTTCCTCTTTGGTGCAAAGGGGGCAAGTGCAGGCATGGAGTACCAAGGCATCAAGCAAAGGTTACCATTTCGGTGCAATGAGACCAAGACCAGCAGAGCGGCAGGACGGAGGTCACCGTGGAGCCCAAGACGGTGTCATCGCCAGTGCCTTTGGCAGTCGAAGACCAACTTTAGTCAGGATAACTTGTACTAGATGTTCCCCTTCAAAATTGCCGTTGTTGGCTCCCTTCCCACTCAATATTTGGGAAGAGGACTAGGGCCTCTATATATAGAGATAGCCACCACAGTAGAGGTCATCTCATAGAGTTCTCATCAGATCCAGAGGCGATCGAACTCACCCAAGTAGTTCACCACACCAGCCCAAGAACACCTCTCGCGAGGTTGTTCTTCCTCTGTACTGTTCATCATCAGCCCCTGAGGCAATCCACCACACCACACACTGGATTAGGGTATTACACCACAACGGTGGCCCGAACCAGTATAAACCTTGTGTCCCTTGTGTTGTTCATCCTGTAGCTTAGATTCATTGTGAGGCATTGGGACATGGATCGATAGGGGAAAGATCTTCGCGCGCACCCCAGAGTTCGAACCTTAAGGGTTTTGCCGGAACCCGATATCCGATAGATACTAACATAGTTGTAAAATGGTCAAAGACCGTGTCTACATGGTGTTTGGAATTATATACAAAAAAATTAGCAAGATGCATGTGCATTGCACCACACACCATCATCACCAACTCGGTTTGTTCTCTACGCCTACTCCTATAAAAGACTTAGTTGGTGATTATGGAGGCGAGGAGGCGTGTTCAGCCGGGCATGCAGCGGACGGTGCAGTACTATTCGATTTGTTATAAAAACAACGAAGAGTAGTAGAGATAGAGATAAGAGTAGAGATAGAGACTTAGGGAGGAGCACCATCTACTGCTTCATATGCTACTCCTGCGCTCCATTCGGCGGCCGCAATGTCCCCTACAGCCACTCCCTCATGCGCTCCATTCGGCGGGAACTATTGAAATTTGGGGAGCGCACTCCCGCGACTACTGGCAGCCACGACTTCACCGACGACGATTTCTTCCCCGACCTCGGCAACCTCTTCCTCAACGACATGGGCGACAACCTCAACGCCAACGGTGCTGCTCCCGTTGCATCGTATGTGTTTCTTGTTGGAAATATGCCATAGAGGCAATAATAAAATGGTTATTATTGTATTTCCTTGTTCATGATAATTGTCTATTGTTCATGCTATAATTGTATTGACCGGAAACCGCAATACATGTGTGAATACATAGACCACAACATGTCCCTAGTGAGCCTCTAGTTGACTAGCTCGTTGATCAACAGATGGTCATGGTTTCCTGACCATGGACATTGGATGTCATTGATAATGGGATCACATCATTAGGAGAATGATGTGATGGACAAGACCCAATCCTAAGCATAGCACAAGATCGTGTAGTTCGTTTGCTAAAGCTTTTCTAATGTCAAGTATCATTTCCTTAGACCATGAGATTGTGTAACTCCCTGATACCGTAGGAGTACTTTGGGTGTACCAAACGTCACAACGTAACTGGGTGGCTATAAAGGTGCACTACAGGTATCTCCGAAAGTGTCTGCTGGCTTGGCATGAATCGAGACTGGGATTTGTCACTCCGTATGACGGAGAGGTATCTCTGGGCCCACTCGGTAATGCATCATCATAATCAGCTCAATGTGACTAAGTAGTTAGTCACGGGATCATGCATTACGGAACAAGTAAAGTGACTTGCCGGTAACAAGATTGAACGAGGTATTGGGATACCGACGAACGAATCTTGGCAAGTAACATACTGATTGACAAAGGGAATTGCATACGCGGTTGCTCGAATCCTTGACATCGTGGTTCATCCGATGAGATCATCATGGAACATGTGGGAGACAACATGGGTATCCAGATCCCGCAGTTGGTTATTGACCGGAGAACGTCTTGGTCATGTCTGCATGGTTCCCGAACCCGTAGGGTCTACACACTTAAGGTTTGGTGATGCTAGAGTTGTTATGGGAAATAGTATGTGGTTACCAAAGGTTGTTCAGAGTCCCGGATGAGATCTCGGACATGACGAGGCGCTCCGGAATGGTCCGGAGGTGAAGATCGGTATATTGGACGAAGGGTATTGGAGTCCGGAATTGTTCCGGGTGTACCAGGTGATGACCAGCGTGTCCGAAAGGGGTTTTCGAGGCCCCGGCAAGCATTGGGGGGCCTTATGGGCCAAGGGGAGAGGGCACATCAGCCCACTAAGGGGCTGAGCGCCCCTCCCACCCCATCTCACGTAACCAGGAGAGGTGGGGGCGCCACCCCTAGGGCAGCAGCCCCTCCCGGCTTGGGGGCAAGTTTCCTAGGGGGTGGGGGCGCCCAAACCCATCTAGGGTTTCCCCTGTGGCCGCCGCCCCTCCCCTAGGGAACCCTAGGGCACCTCCCCCTCCTCCCTTCCCCCTATATATAGTGAGGGAGAGAGAGGGCAGCCGCACCGTTCCCCTGGTGCAGCCCTCTCCCTCCTCCAACACCTCCTCCTCCTCTGTAGTGCTTCGCGAAGCCCTGCCGGAGAACCACGAGCTCCATCACCACCATGCCGTCGTGTTGTCGGAGTTCTCCCTCAACTTCTCCTCTCCCCTTGGTGGATCAAGAAGGAGGAGATGTCCCCGGGATGTACGTGTGTTGAACGCGGAGGCACCGTTGTTCGGTGCTTAGATCGGATTCGGCCGCGATCTAAATCGCTTCGTGAATGACTCCATGGACCGCGTTCTTGTAACGCTTCCGCTTAGCGATCTTCAAGGGTATGAAGATGCACTCCCTCTCTCTCTCGTTGCTAGTCTCTCCATAGATTGATCTTGGTGATGCGTAGAAAACTTTGAATTTCTGCTACGTTCCCCAACAGTGGCATCATGAGCTAGGTCTATGAGTAGTTTCTATGCATGAGTAGAACACAAGTTGTTGTGGGCATTGATTTTGTTCAATATGCTTACCGTTACTAGTCCTATCTTGTTTCGACGGTATTGTGGGATGAAGCGGCCCGGACCGACCTTACACGTACACTTACGTGAGACGGGTTCCACCGACTGACATGCACTTGTTGCATAAGGTGGCTAGCGGGTGTCTGTCTCTCCCACTTTTGTCGGATCGGATTCGATGAAAAGTGTCCTTATGAAGGGTAAATAGCTATTGGCATATCACGTTGTGGTTTTGGCGTAGGTAAGAAGCGTTCTTGCTAGAAACCTATAGCAGCCACGTAAAAACTTGCAACAACAATTAGATGATGTCTAACTTGTTTTTGCAGCATATGCCGTGTGATGTGATATGGCCAAGAAGGATGTGATGAATGAAATATATGTGATGTATGAGATTGATCATATTCTTGTAATAGGAATCACGACTTGCATGTCGATGAGTATTACAACCGGCAGGAGCCATAGGAGTTGTCTTTATTTAATGTATGGCCTGTGTGTCACTGAATAACGCCATGTAATTACTTTACTTCATTGCTAAACCGTTAGCCATAGTAGTAGAAGTAATAAGTTGGTGAGACAACTTCATGGAGACACGATGATGGAGATCATGGTGTCATGCCGATGACGATGATGATCATGGAGCCCCGAAGATGGAGATCAAAAGGAGCAAAATGATATTGACCATATCATGTCACTATTTGATTACATGTGATGTTTATCATGTTTATTCATCTTATTTGCTTAGAACGACGGTAGTAAATAAGATGATCCCTCATCAAAATTTCAAGAAAGTGTTCCCCCTAACTGTGCACCGTTGCAGAAGTTCGTTGTTTCGAAGCACCACGTGATGATCGGGTGTGATAGATTCTAACATTCACATACAACGGGTGTAAGCCAGATTTACACACGCGAAACACTTAGGTTAACTTGACGAGCCTAGCATGTACATACATGGCCTCGGAACACAAGAGACCGAAAGGTCGAGCATGAATCGTATAGTAGATACGATCAACATGAAGATGTTCACCGAAGATGACTATTCCGTCTCACGTGATGATCAGACACGGCCTAGTTGCCTCGGATCATGTATCACTTAAGATGACTAGAGGGATGTCTATCTGAGTGGGAGTTCATCAAATAATGTGATTAGATGAACTTAATTATCATGAACATAGTTAAAAGGTCTTTGCAAATTATGTCGTAAGCTCGCGTTTTAGTTCTACTGTTTAGATATGTTCCTAGAGAAAATATAGTTGAAAGTTGATAGTAGCAATTATGCGGACTGAGTCCGTAAACTGAGGCTTGTCCTCATTGCTGCACAGAAGGCTTATGTCCTTAATGCACCGCTCAATGTGCTGAACCTCGAACGTCATCTATGGATGTTGCGAACATCTGACATACACGTTTTGATGACTACATGATAGTTCAGTAATGTTAAACGGTTTAGAATTGTGGCGCCGAAGACGTTTATGAAACGTTGCGGAACATATGAGATGTTCCAAGGGATGAAATTGGGATTTCAGGATCGTGCCCATGTCAAGAGGTATGAGACCTCCGACGATTTTCTTAGCCTGCAAACTAAGGGAAAAGAGCTCAATTGTTGAGCATGTGCTCAGATTGTCTGAGTACTACAATCACTTGAATTGAGTGGGAGTTAATCTTCTAGATGAGATAGTGATGGTTCTCCATAGTCACTGCCACCAAGCTATTAGAGCTTTGTGATGAACTAAAACATATCAGGGATAGACATGATGATCCTTGAGCAATTCGCAATGTTTGACACCGCGAAAGTAGAAATCAAGTAGGAGCATCAATTGTTGATGGTTGGTGAAACCACTAGTTTCAAGAAGGGCAAGGGCAAGAAGGGATACTTCATGAAATGGCAAATCAGTTACTGCTCTAGTGAAGAAACCCAAGGTCGAACCCAAACCCGAGACTAAGTGCTTCTTTAATGAGGGGAACAGTCACTGAAGCAGAACTACCCTAGATACTTGGTAGATGAGAAGGCTGGCAAGGTCGACAGGAGTATATTGGATATACATTATATTGATGTGTACTTTACTAGTACTCCTAGTAGCACCATGGTAATAGATACCGGTTCAGTTGCTAAGTGTTAGTAACTCGAAATAAAAGGCTACGGAATAAACGGAGACTAGCTAAAGGCGAGGTGACGATATGTGTTGGAAGTATTTCCAAGGTTGATGTGATCAAACATCGCATGCTCCCTCTGCCATCGGGATTGGTGTTCAACCTAAATAATTGTTATTTGGTGTTTGCGTTGAGCATAGACACGATTGGATTATGTCTATCGCAATACGGTTATTCATTTAAGGAGAATAATGGTTACTCTATTTATTTGAATAATACCTTCAATGGTCTTGCACCTAAAATGAATGGTTTATTGAATCTCGATCATAGTGATACACATGTTCATGCCAAAAGATATTAGTAATGATAGTTCCACCTACTTGTGGCACTGCCATTTGAGTCATATCGGTATAAAACGCTTGAAGAAGCTCCATGTTGATGGATCTTTTGGACTCACTCGTTTTTGAAAAGTTGAAGACATGCGAACCATGTCTATTAGTATGTACACATGAAGAAACTCCATGCAGATGGATCAATTGGACTCACTTGATTTTGAATCACTTGAGACATGCAAATCATACCACATGGGCAAGATGACTGAAAAGCCTTGTTTTCAGTAAGATGGAACAAGAAAGCAACTTGTTGGAAGTAATACATTTTGATGTATGCAGTCCAATGAGTGCTGAGGCACGCAGTGGATATCGTTATGTTCTTACTTCACAGATGATTTGAGTAGATGTTGAGTATATTTACTTGATGAAACACAAGTCTGAATTATTGAAAGGTTCAAGTAATTTCAGAGTGAAGTTGAAGATCGTCGTGATAAGAGGATAAAATGTCTATGATATGATCATACAGATGAGTATCTGAGTTATGAGTTTGGTATACAATTAAGACATTGTGGAAATTGTTTCACAACTAATACCGCCTGGAACACCATAGTGTGATGGTGTGTCCGAACATCATAGCTGCACCCTATTGGATATGGTGCATACCATGATGTCTCTTATCGAATTACCACTATCGTTTATGGGTTAGGCATTAGAGACAACCGCATTCACTTCAAATAGGGCACCATGTAATTCCGTTGAGATGACAACGTACGAACTATGGTTTAGAGAAACCTAAGCTGTCGTTTCTTAGAAGTTTGGGGCTGCGATGCTTATGTGAAAAAGTTTCATCCTAGTAAGCTCTAACCCAAAACGGATAAAGGAATCTTCATAGGTCACCCAAAACAGTTGGGTATACCTCCTATTTCAGATTTGGAAGCAAAAGTGATTGTTTCTTAAACGGGTCCTTTCTCGAGGAAAAGTTTCTCTCGAAAGAATTGAGTGGGAGGATGGTGGAGACTTGATAAGGTTATTGAACCATCACTTCAACCAGTGTGTAGCAGGGCACAGGAAGTTGTTCCTGTGGCACCTACACTAATTGAAGTGGAAGTTGATGATAGTGATCATGAAACTTCAGATCAAGTCACTACCAAACCTCGTAGGACGACAAGGATAGGTACTGCTTCAGAGTGGTCCAGTAATCCTGTCTTGGAGGTCATGTTGCTAGACAACAATGAACCTACGAGCTATGGAGAAGCGATGGTGGGCCCGGATTCCGACAAATGGCTCGAGGCCATAAAATCCGAGAGAGGACCCATGTATGAAAACAAAGTGTAGACTTTGGAAGAACTACTTGATGGTTGTAAGGCTGTTGGGTACAGATGGATTTTAAAAGGAAGACGGACAATGATGGTAAGTATCACCATTAAGAAAGCTCGACTTGTCGTTAAGATGTTTTCCGACAAGTTCAAGGAGTTGACTGCGATGACACTTTCTCACTCGTAGCGATGCTACGAGTCTGTTGGAATTATATTAGCAATTACTGCATGATTTATGAAATCTTGCAGATAGGATGTCAAAACATTATTTCCTCGACGATATTCTTGAGGAAAGGTTGTATGTGATACAACCAGAAGGTTTTATCAATCCTGAAAGATGCTAACAAGTATGCAAAGCTCCAGCAATCCTTCTAAGGACTGGAGTAAGCATCTCGGAGTTGGAATATACGCTTTGATGAGATGATCAAAGATTTTGGGTTTATACAATGTTTATGAGAAACTTGTATTTCCAAAGAAGTGAGTGGGAGCACTATAGAATTTCTGATGAGTATATGTTATTGACATATTGTTGATCAGAAATGATGTAGAATTTCTGGACAACATATAGGGTTATTTGAAAAGTGTTTTTCAATGGAAAACCTAGATTAAGCTACTTGAACATTGAGCATCAAGATCTATAAAGATAGATCAAAAAACGCTTAATAGTACTTTCAAATAAATACATACCGTGACAAGATTTTGAAGGAGTTCAAAATAGATCGGCAAAGAAGGAGTTCTTGGTTGTGTTATAAGGTATGAGTATTGAGAAAGACTCAAGACCTGACCACGGCAGAAAAGAGAGAAAGGAGGAAGGCTCTACAGTATGCTTTGGACGTAGGCTCTACAGTATGCTATGTTGTGTACCACACCTGAAGTGTGCATTGCCATGAGTCAGTCAAGGGGTACAAGTGTGATCCAGGAATGGATCACAGGACAGCGGTCAAGGTTATCCTTAGTAACTAGTGGACTAAGGAATTTTCTCGATTATGGAGGTGGTAAAAGAGTTCGTCGTAAAGGGTTACGCCGATGCAAACTTTAACACTAATCCGGATTATTCTGACTAGTAAACCGGATTCGTATAGTAGAACTGTTATTTGGAATAGCTCCAAATAGAGTGTGGTAGCTGCATATAGGAGATGAAATAGAGATTTGCAAAGCACACACGGATCTGAAAGGTTCAGATCCGTTGACTAATAACCTCTCTCACAAGCGAGATATGATCAAACCCCATGGGTATTGATTCATTACAATCACATAGTGATGTGAACTAGATTATTGCCTCTAGTGCAAGTGGGAGACTGTTGGAAATATGCCATAGAGGCAATAATAAAATGGTTATTATTGTATTTCCTTGTTCATGATAATTGTCTATTATTCATGCTATAATTGTATTGACCGGAAACCACAATGCATGTGTGAATACATAGACCACAACATGTCCCTAGTGAGCCTCTAGTTGACTAGCTCGTTGATCAACAGATGGTCATGGTTTCCTGACCATGGACATTGGATGTCATTGATAACGGGATCACATCATTAGGAGAATGATGTGATGGACAAGACCCAATCCTAAGCATAGCACAAGATCGTGTAGTTCGTTTGCTAAAGCTTTTCTAATGTCAAGTATCATTTCCTTAGATCATGAGATTGTGTAACTCCCTGATACTGTAGGAGTACTTTGGGTGTACCAAACGTCACAACGTAACTGGGTGGCTATAAAGGTGCACTACAGGTATCTCCAAAAGTGTCTGTTGGGTTGGCACGAATCGAGACTGGGATTTGTCACTCCGTATGACAGAGAGGTATCTCTGGGCCCACTCGGTAATGCATCATCGTAATCAGCTCAATGTGACTAAGTAGTTAGTCACGGGATCATGCATTATGGAACGAGTAAAGTGACTTGCCGGTAACAAGATTGAACGAGGTATTGGGATACCGACGATCGAATCTGGGCAAGTAACATACCGATTGACAAAGGGAATTGCATACGCGGTTGCTTGAATCCTTGACATCGTGGTTCATCCGATGAGATCATCGTGGAACATGTGGGAGACAACATGGGTATCCAGATCCCGCTGTTGGTTATTGACCGGAGAACGTCTTGGTCATGTCTGCATGGTTCCCGAACCCGTAGGTCTACACACTTAAGGTTCGATGACGCTAGAGTTGTTATGGGAAATAGTATGTGGTTACCGAAGGTTGTTCGGAGTCCCGGATGAGATCCCGGACATGACGAGGAGCTCCGGAATGGTCCGGAGGTGAAGATCAGTATATTGGACGAAGGGTATTGGAGTCCGGAATTGTTCCGGGGGTACCAGGTGATGACCAGCGTGTCCGAAAGGGGTTTCGGAGCCCCCGGCAAGCGTTGGGGGGCCTTATGGGCCAAGGGGAGAGGGCACATCAGCCCACTAAGGGGCTGAGCGCCCCTCCCACCCCATCTCACGTAACCAGGAGAGGTGGGGGCGCCACCCCTAGGGCAGCCGCCCCTCCCGGCTTGGGGGGCAAGTTTCCTAGGGGGTGGGGGCGCCCAAACCCATCTAGGGTTTCCCCTGTGGCTGCCGCCCCTCCCCTAGGGAACCCTAGGGTGCCTCCCCCTCCTCCCTTCCCCCTATATATAGTGAGGGAGAGAGAGGGCAGCCGCACCCTTCCCCTGGCGCAGCCCTCTCCCTCCTCCAACACCTCTCCTCCTCCGTAGTGCTTGGCGAAGCCCTGCCGGAGAACCACGAGCTCCATCACCACCATGTCGTCGTGCAGTCGGAGTTCTTCCTCAACTTCTCCTCTCCCCTTGATGGATCAAGAAGGAGGAGACGTCCCCGGGCTGTACGTGTGTTGAAAGCGGAGGCACCATTGTTCAGTGCTTAGATCGGATTCGGCCGCGATCTGAATCGCTTCGTGAACGACTCCACCAACCGCGTTCTTGTAACGCTTCCGCTTAGCGATCTTCAAGGGTATGAAGATGCACTCCCTCTCTCTCTCTCTCGTTGCTAGTCTCTCCATAGATTGATCTTGGTGATGCATGGAAAATTTTGAATTTCTGCTACCTTCCCCAACATTTCTATCCTTCCTGTTTGAAATCGTTGTAGAATTCATGTTTCTACTCTGTATCCTACTAGATTCTATCTGTTCATCTACTGTGATAGTCCACATGATTAGTTTAATCTCTGTTATAGCTGTCATGATTTATTTTGTGCTTATTCAGATTAAATCTCGTAGTAACTTGCTCATATATTCAACTGGCGCAACATCCCCTACAGCCACTACCGTTTCATGGACGGCCTGGTCGATGCCTCCGAGGAGCCCTTCGTCTATTGCTATGAGTGCCCGATGCTGTTTTGGGGCTCGCCGGCGGACATCGTGCATCACCTCACGGATGCATGCAGCGGTCACTACTGGCCCTTGGTGGAGAATATCAAGTACGAGACATGCTACCCGTTCACCATGCCGGAGTCGCTGAAGGATCATCGCCACCTGCTAGTCTCGGAGGAGGACGGCAGCGTCTTCCTCTTGATCGTGGGCACCGGCGACGCCCGCGCAGGCCGTCGCCCCGTCTTTGTAGTGTGCGTCAGGGGCGACGCCGCAGATGCCGACACTGACACGAGGCTGATGTACGCGTGCGTGCTCACTATTACTACCCCTCTGAGGTACGTGGGCGGCGACACCGGCTCCGTCATGCTGACTAAGACTATGCAGAGCTAGGACCTTCCCGCCGATGTGGACATGGAAGACGCATGGTATGATTTACCCCCCAACGCGGTGCACGGGGACTCCAAGGAGGTTCACCTGGACATACGCATTATCAAGTAAAATGTTGATCATTAGTCTTCTCTCAGTGTAATCCGCTGTCTAAGCATGTGGAGAATTCCATGCATGATCTTGCTCTATTTGAGTATCATGCATGAATAAAAGTGTATCCATTTATAGTTTAGTCTAGAATCTTCCTTGTATGAATTTTTACTACAATACTGGTGAAAGACTTACTATGAACCATTCCTCACAACTTCTCTGCCCCTTCCAAGTCATCCTAATTTAAACTCTATGTCTAGGTGTATAAGGGCATGGTTAATACATAGTAGTATAGCCAACTATTGACTATAAGAAAGTGTCATGTCATCTGTAGCCAACATGTATAACAATTGATACTCAAAAACTAATTCTTAAAGATCATTTCTTGCAAAGCACAATAAGTGTTATTTCTTCACAAGTTTTGGATGCAGGTTGAACAGTTGAACGCTTTTGTTTGCAAAAGATACATTTTTATCTATTTCACCCAGATGTTTGTGAGCTCTAGAGATGAAATAATATAAGAAGAAACCTATCGATACTCGTTACACATGAGACGACCTCTGATACGTCTCAAACGTATCTATAATTTTTTATTGTTCCATGCTGTTATATTACCCGTTTTGGATATTTATGGGCTTTACTTTACACTTTTATATCATTTTTGGGACTAACCTACTAACCGGAGGCCCAGCCCGAATTGTTGTTTTTTTGCCTATTTCAGTGTTTCGAAGAAAAGGAATATCAAATGGAGTCCAAACGGAATGAAACCTTCGAGGGCGATCATTTTGGAACAAACGTGATCCAGGGGACTTGGAGTGAACGTCAAGCAACAGAGGAGGTGGCCACGAGGGTGCCCGACGCGCCCCCTACAGGTGGGTGCACCCCCCACCCTCGTGGGCCCCTCGACCGTCCACCGACCTACTTCTTCCTCCTATATATACCCACATACCCTGAAACCTTCGGGGAGCACCATGAAAAACAATTTCCACCATCATAACCTTCTGTATCCGCGAGATCCCATCTTGGAGCCTTCGCCAGCGCTCCGTCGGAGGGGGGAATCGACCATGGAGGGCCTCTACATCATCTCCCAGGCCCTTCTGATGAGTTGTAAGTAGTTTAACATAGACCTTCGGGTCCATACTTATTAGCTAGATGGCTTCTTCTCTCTCTTTGAATCTCAATACAAAGTTCTCCTTTATCTTCTTGGAGATCTATTCGATGTACTCTTTTTGCTGCGTGTTTGTCGAGATCCGATGAATTGTGGGTTTATGATCAAGTTTATCTATGAGAAATGTTTGAATCTCCTCTGAATTCTTTTATGTGTGATTAAGTTATCTTTGCAAGTCTCTTCAAATTATCAGTTTGGTTTGGCCTACTAGATTGATCTTTCTTGCAATGGGAGAAGTGCTTAGCTTTGGGTTCAATCTTGCGGTGTCCTTTTCCAGTGACAGCAGGGGCAGCAAGGCACGTATTGTATTGTTGCCATCGAGGATAAAAATATGGGGTTTATATCATATTGCATGAGTTTATCCCTCTACATCATGTCATCTTTCTTAATGCATTACTCTGTTCTTTATGAACTTAATACTCTAGATGCATGCTGGATAGCGGTCGATTTGTGGAGTAATAGTAGTAGATGCAGGCAGGAGTCGGTCTACTTGTCACGGACATGATGCCTATATACATGATCATGCCTAGATAATCTCATAATTATTCGCTTTTCTATCAATTGCTCGACAGTAATTTGTTCACCCATCGTAATACTTACGCTATCTTGAGAGAAGCCACTAGTGAAACCTATGGCCCCCAGGTCTATCTTTTATCATATAAGCTTTCAATCTACTTTTATTTGCATCTTTACTTTTCCAATCTATATCATAAAAATACCAAAAATATTATCTTATCATATTATCTCTATCAGATCTCATTATTGCAAGTGGCCGTGAAGGGATTGACAACCCCTTTATTGCGTTGGTTGCGAGGTTCTTGTTTGTTTGTGTAGGTGCGTGGGACTTTTGAGGAGCCTTCTACTAGATTGATACCTTGGTTCTCAAAAACTGAGGGAAATACTTACACTACTTTGCTGCATCACCCTTTCCTCTTCAAGGAAAACCAACTCAAGCTCAAGACGTAGCAAGAAGGATTTCTGGCGCCGTTGCCGGGGAGGTCTTCGCTCAAGTCAAGACATACCAAGTACCCATCACAAACTCATCTCCCTCGCATTACATTATTTGCCATTTGCCTCTCATTTTCCTCTCCCCCACTTCACCCTTGCCGTTTTATTCGCCCTTCTTTCGTTTGATCTTATGTTTGCTTGTGTCTCCATGTGCCTTCTATGTGCTTGCATCTTTGCTTGCTAAATCTATTGATATGGATCCACTTAAACTGTTCTACTTGGATCATCTTCAATCCTTATGCGCTCGTGCTGAAACCCCAACTAGCCTAGTTGATGGGAAATCTTTAGATGAGCATGCTCATTTTGTGCGTCACCGTTTTTCTGAAAAAGGGAGACTCTTGTGGGATCAAATAAATAGATTGATGTCTTATGCTTGGAATCTTTGTGAAATTTATGATTTTACTTGTTGCTCTAAGAACCCTAAAAAACACCTTCCCTACCTATGTGAGTTTAATGAAAATGAAATCTTATCTTCTTATGCAAAGGGTGTTTATAGTTAATATGATATCAAACAAATTGAAGAATCTATTGCTTTTAAGGGTGCTTATGAAGTTGCTTCTTTGATTGAAAAGTATGATATTACTCTTTACGAATCTAAAAATTTTGACATACTTAAATATTGCTATGAAAACTATGCTCATAATTCCTATGTTAAGGAGTTTATTAAGAGAATGACCATTGCTTTGGAAGAAAATAATGATATGCATGAATCTATAGATAATTATGATTCCGATGATTTGATTGAAATATCCCTTGATGAACATGATGCTTGCTATTCTTGTGGCCATGATTCCAATATTTATGAAGATGAATTTGCTATAGGTCCTCATGTTAAACATGAGATCGTTGCTATTGCACCCATACTTGATAGTTCCTTTGATGAAAAGCATGATTGCAATGATGTTATCATAAATTCTCTTTATGTCAAATTGTGCTAATAATATGCAAAACCTCAAGCTTGGGGATGCTAGTTTTGTTATGACTACTATTTGTTGCAATGATCATGATTGGGGTGACTCTTATTATGATCTTGAAAATTTATTTAAGCCCCATGATGAATATGAGATTGATAATAGTGTTTGCAATAATATTGAAAGTGTGTTTGGAGAGGTCATGACTTTAGTTAATGTGAATCCCACTATTTTGGAAGAGTGTCAACTTTGCATACATGTGGATCGTGTTAAGAAAATGTTTTGTGATAGCTATATTGTTGAATTTTCTTATGATCCTACATGCAATTATTATGAGAGAGGAAAATATGGTCGTAGAAATTTTCATGTTACTAAATTACCTCTTGTTATGTTGAGATTGCTTTTGTTTCTCTCTTCTTCCTTGCATATGGTAGTTTTTGCTTGCCTTGACAATTTGTTTGCTTATAAAATGCCTATGCATAGGAAGTATGTTAGACTTAAATGTGTTTGTCACATGTTTCATGATGCTCTCTTTGTGTTTCAATTATTGTCTTTCGTGTGAGCATCATTAAAATTATCAATGCCTAGCTAGGGGTGTTAAACAATAGCGCTAGTTGGGAGGCAACCCAATTTTATTTTTGTTTTTTGTTTTTTGCTTATGTTTAGTAATAAATATTTCATATACCTTCTGTTTAGATGTGTTTTTATGTTTTAATTAGTATTTGTGCCAAGTAGAACCTATAGGATAACCTATGGTAATAGTTAATTTGATTCTGCTGAAAACCAGAAACTTTGCACGCACGAAAATAATTTTAGTAATTCACAGAAACGTGATTTTGCGTTGATTCTTTTTTATGTACATCAATAGACAAATTTCCCAGCACTTTATATTTTGGTAGGATATTTAGAGTTCCAGAAGTATTCGAGAGTTACAGATTGCTACAGACTGTTCTGTTTTTGACAGATTCTGTTTTTTGTGTGTTGTTTGCTTATTTTGATGCATCTATGGCTAGTATGTAGGGTATGAACCATAGAGAAGTTGGAATACAGTAGGTTTAACACCAATATAAATAAATAATTAGTTCATTACAGTACCTTATGTGGTGGTTTTTCTTTCTTGCACTAACAGAGCTTATGAGATTTCCTGTTGAGTTTTGTGTTGTGAAGTTTTTAAGTTTTGGGTAAAGATTTGATGGACTATGGAATAAGGAGTGGCAAGAGCCTAAGCTTGGGGATGACCATGGAACCCCAAAATATTCAAGGATAACCAAAAGCCTAAGCTTGGGGATGCCCTGGAAGGCATCCCCTCTTTCGTCTTCGTCTATCGGTAACTTTAATTGGAGCTATATTTTTATTCGCCACATGATATGTGTTTTGCTTGGAGCATCTTGTATGATATTAGTCTCTGATTTTTAGATCACCACAATCATCCTTGCTGTACACACCATTTGGGAGAAACCCACTTGATTTGAATTTATTAGAATACTCTATGTGCTTCACTTATATCTTTTGAGCTAGATAGTTTTGCTCTAGTGCTTCACTTAAATCTTTTAGAGCATGGCGGTGGCTTAATTTTGTAGAAATTGTTAATATCTCTTGCTTCACTTATATTATTTTGAGAGTCTCTTAGAACAGCATGGTATTTTCTATGGTTATAAAATTGGTCCTATAATGATGGGCATCCAAGTTGGGTATAATAAAAACTATCATAGGAAGTGAATTGGATGCTATGATCAATTTGATACTTGATAATTGTTTTGAGATATGGAGGTGGTGATATTAGAGTCATGCTAGTTGGGTAATTGTGAATTTAAAGAATGCTTGTGTTGAAGTTGGCAAGTCCCCGTAGCATGCACATATGGTAACCGTTGTGTAACAAATTTGAAACATGATGTGTTCTTAGATTGTCATCCTTATGAGTGGCGGTCCGGGACGAGCGATGGTATTTTCCTACCAATCTATCCCCCTAGGAGCATGCGCGTAATGTTTGGGTTTTGATGACTTGTAGATTTTTGCAATAAGTATATGAGTTATTTATGACTAATGTTGAGTCCATGGATTATACGCACTCTCACCTTTCCATCATTGCTAGCCTCTTCGGTACCATGTTCTTAATATAGCGAGTCTCATATGTTGTCACTTTCATATACTAGTGGTAATTTTTCATTATAGAACTTGGCTTGTATATTCCTACAATGGGCTTCCTCAAATGCCCTAGGTCTTTATGATCAAGCAAGTTGGACGCACACCCACTTAGTTTCTTTTGTTGAGCTTTCATACATTTATAGCTCTAGTGCATCCGTTGCATAGCAATCCCTACTCCTCATGTTGACATCAATTGATGGGCATCTCCATAGCCCATTGATTATCCTCATTAACATGAGACTTTCTCCTTTTTCGTCTTCTCCACATAACCTCCATCAACATATTCTATTCCACCCATAGTGCTATATCCATGGCTCACGCTCATGTATTGCGTGAAAGTTGAAAAACGTTTGAGATTACTAAAGTATGAAACAATTGCTTGGCTTGTCATCGGGGGTGCGCAAGATGGGAGCATTTTTGTGTGATGAAAATGAAGCATGACCAAACTATATGATTTTGTAGGGATGAACTTTCTTTAGCCATGTTATTTTGAGAAGACGTGATTGCTTTGTTAGTATGCTTGAAGTATTACTATTTCTTATGTCAATATGAATTTTTATTTTGAATCATTTGGATCTGAACATTCATGCCCCAATAAAGGAAATTACATTGAGAATTGTGCTAGGTAGCATTCCACATCAAAAATTCTGTTTTTTTATCATTTACATACTCGAGGACGAGCAGGAATTAAGCTTGGGGATGCTTGATACATCTCCAACTATCTATAATTTTTGATTGTTCCATGCTACTATATTACCCGTTTTGGATGTTTATGGGCTTTACTTTACACTTCTATATCATTTTTGGGACTAACCTACTAACCGGAGGCCCAGCCCGAATTGATGTTTTTTTGCCTATTTCAGTGTTTCGAAGAAAAGGAATATCAAACGGAGTCCAAACGGAATGAAAACTTCGGGAGAAATCTTTTTGGAACAAAAGTGATCCAGGGGACTTGGAGTGGATGTCAAGCAACAGAGGAGGCGGCCACGAGGGTGCCCCGCATGCCCCCTACAGGTGGGCACGCCCCTCACCCTCATGGGCCCCTCGAGCGTACACCGACCTACTTCTTCCTCATGTATATACTCACGTACCCTGAAACCTTCGGGGAGCACCACGAAAAACTATTTCCACTACCGTAACCTTCTGTATCCGCGAGATCCCATCTTGGAACCTTTGCCGGCGCTCCGCCGGAGGGGGAATCGACCATGGAGGGCCTCTACATCATCTCCAAGGCCCTTCCGATGAGTTGTGAGTAGTTTACCAGAGACCTTCGGGTCCATAGTTATTAGCTAGATGGCTTCTTCTCTCTCTTTGAATCTCAATACAAAGTTCTCCTTTATCTTCTTGGATATCTATTCGATGTAACTCTTTTTGCCGTGTGTTTGTCGAGATCCGATGAATTGTGGGTTTATGATCAAGTTTATCTATGAGAAATATTTGAATCTCCTCTGAATTCTTTTATGCGTGATTAAGTTATCTTTGCAAGTCTCTTTGAATTATCTGTTTGGTTTGGCCTACTAGATTGATCTTTCTTGCAATGGGAGAAGTGCTTAGCTTTGGGTTCAATATTGCGGTGTCCTTTCCCAGTGACAGTAGGGGCAGCAAGGCACGTATTGTATTGTTGCCATTGAGGATAAAAAGATGGGGTTTATATAATATTTAATGAGCTTATCCCTCTACATCATCTCATCTTTCTTAATGCGTTACTCTGTTCTTTATGAACTTAATACTCTAGATGCATGCTGGATAGCGGTTGATGTGTGGAGTAATAGTAGTAGATGCAGGCAGGAGTCGGTCTACTTGTCACGGACGTGATGCCTATATACATGATCATGCCTAGATAATCTCATAATTATTCGCTTTTCTATCAATTGATCGACAGTAATTTGTTCACCCACCGTAATACTTATGCTATCTTGAGAGAACCCACTAGTGAAACCTATGGCCCTCGGGTCTATCTTTTATCATATAAGCTTTCAATCTACTTTTATTTGCATCTTTACTTTTCCAATCTATATCATAAAAATACCAAAAAAATTATCTTATCATATTATCTCTATCAGATCTCACTTTCACAAGTGGCCGTGAAGGGATTGACAACCCCTTTATTGTGTTGGTTGCGAGGTTCTTGTTTGTTCGTGTAGGTGCATGGGACTTTTGAGGAGCTTCCTACTGGATTGATACCTTGGTTCTCAAAAACTGAGGGAAATACTTACGCTACTTTGCTGCATCACCCTTTCCTCTTCAAGGAAAACCAACGCAAGCTCAAGACGTAGCAACCCCCACATCCTTTGTCAAAATAAACAACTCCCCGATCAATGCATTTCACTCTCCCGTGCAACGCACGGGCACCTTACTACTATAGATTAGTACGACCAAAAATTGAACTAACATTATATATAGTACGATAAATGCGGATGCATGTCACCTAAAATTATATCATTTAAAACTTTGTTCAAATACGAATCCAAAGATATAGTTTTTGTTAACATGCACTAATATTTTGTCAGTTAAATCTTCAGTCAAATTCAATGGGGGACTAATAAACCACGACCGATGTCGTACAAGTGTAGAGGGCGGCGCTGCACGGGAGTCTCACCCCGCTCGTGGTGCGGCAGTAAAGCTGTCATATCACAAAACCCAACCACTACCAGTAATAAGTGACCTGGTAAAATAAACGGACAAGCAACCATCACATCCCTCTGTCTTTTTTGCATTTCATCTATCCGCATTTACTTTCTTCGGTCATCTCGCACACTCAATCCCTAGCTACTACTCCTAGTATCCCTAGCTACTACTCCTAGGGCCAGTTCTTTTGGCGGCTTAAAAAATAAGCCGTCTCTTCCCTAGCTTTTCCCATAAGACTAGTCACAGTGGAGAGTAACATTAAGGCGCCTCACTCATTTATTTGGGCTTCTAAACTATTACTAGTACCTCTGTCCTAGTTTCTTCGTCACCATTGTAATTTGTGGTAAATTTTGACCAAATATTTAACTGATCAAATGATAGTGCATGTGACATGCACAAACATTTCATTAGTTAAATTTATGATCAAAATTTGACACAGATTACAATGGGGACCAATAAACCAGGATGGAGCTAGTAGTAATGGGATTACTACTAATCTAGAAGCCTAGCCCCTAGTACTCCTACTAGTAGTACTAGTACTCAAGTTGCAATTCCAATTGCACGGCACAACTTGTTAGGCAAAATTCGATACAGGGTGTAAGAAGCGGTTTGGGAATTTGCATGCCTTTCCGACCAGTGAGATACTCCATACAAAGTACGACAGATAAATAACTACAGAGAAGGAAGCTAAAAGTAAACAATCAAACGAGCATTTTTGCATTTGTTTTGCATTGAATCATTTCACAAGCTTGACTAGTGATGTTTTTCTACTTTTACAAAAACTGCATTGTAATGTTAAAACGTGCATTTGCACGTACATAAGTAATATTAGTACTCCCTCCGTCTAGGTGTATAAAGTCTTCCCTCCTTCTTGGGCACGGTGCACAACCAAATATGACTTATTCACCTGGACGGAGGGAGTAGCACAGTCTGCAAGCATATATAGAGAGAGACGTGTAGTGCAATAGTATATAGTAAAGTTTGTGCTATATGCACCTACTTACAAAATGCGTACGAATACACAAGGTTTCCAAACTTTCCCTCTTACATACTTAATTAAGGATGCTAATAATTCCCGAATGTTTGGGATTTATCATTTGTGTCCCAAAACTAATGAGAACACCTTACGAAACTAAATTATACTCCTACTAAAAGCCACGGCGCTCACAGGAGCACTTGCAGTGCACCACGAGTGCCCTGGTGCGCGATCTCACCAGTGTGGTGAGCCGGCGCCAACAGGTACTCCTCCTCGCTGGAAGTGTGCACCCGGACCATGTACCGCCAAGCGTAGATGAGGCGCTTGGGCCCGACTGCACTCAGGGCTTTGGCACGGGCGTCCTCCGCCACCCTCACGGCCCTTGCACGAGCCTTTTGCCGAAGAGCCAATTGCCTGACTCTCTCAGACGCGACATAGACCAGCCAGGCAGCTTGCCCCGCGGCGCGCTTCTCTTCCTCGGCCTTCTTCTCTGCCTCTATTTTGGCGTGCTCTGCCGGCGGCAAAGCTTCCCACATGGTGACATCCATTTCTTTACAAAGATCCTCAAGGCTGGGGGGCTCGGCGGGCGGCGCGGCGTTCTCCTTGTAGCAGGGAGGCGACGCGTCCTCCGACGCGCGTGCTGGCGAGATTGGGAACGCCGACGCCTCCACCTCGACGCGTCGCGACAAGGAGTGGAACGCCGATGCGTCCTCCTTGACTAGTGGCGGCGAGGAATGGAATGGCAACGGGTAACCGTCCGGGTGGTGCAGCGAGGGGCGCCTAGGTCTTGGGATGGGCGATGCCATGGTGGTCGGCGTGAGAGGGAGGGGGAGGAGATAGCAATGAACGTGAGCAATGGCACACCTACATAAGATATGGAATGGGCTGCACTGACTTTACTGTAGGTCCATTTGCATCACTGACATGTGTGCCTGACCCCTGTTGGGCCCATATGTCAGTGACCCAATGCACCTGCAGTTAAGTAACTGAAGCAGCATCCCGGAAGATATATTGCCTGATTAACGTAACAGCTACGTGGGCATATTTGTTAGAGTAAATTACGGGGGAGGGAAGGGATGGAAATATTGTTGTTCACAACGGATTGGATGAGAGCGGGGGGAGGAGAGTCATGCATGCAGATTTTTTTCCACACGGGGTGGAGTGGTGGGACCGCCGGAGGGAGAAGGAGAGTCTAGCAGGCATATTGTTTCCGAAAAGATTTGGAGACGAACGGGCTTCCTACAGGTATGGGGAACAATGTATAATAAGTCATCTTGCATGTTGGGCTAGGTATAGTCTCAAGTCATTAAAAACATACACGCCCCACACATGTTCATATTTCAAGGTGCACTAAATTATTGCATGCGATGATTAAGGTTGGCCATAATAATGGTGGTATCTTAGCTGGTATCATGCACACGGGAATAGCAAACATGCTGATGTGGCAAAGAATTAAAGAAGAGATGGGGGTTAGAGTAACTAGTGTTCATGCATGCATTGGTAAACACATATTTTTGTGATGAACGATAGCATTAGTTGAGTACTTTTGCAGACTACAAAAACTATTCCACCGCCTCTATCTTGCTAAGAGTAGGTGAAATTTTTGAATCGAGCCCTTTAAACTATAAGGGAGGTCGTAGTACTCTAATATCTAACCTTGTTGTGATGACAAGATAGGATATGGCACGTACCTGGACGGAGGAACTAGTCTGCATTGTGCATTTAAGTTTTGTCTGAAGTCAATGTACCTCTACTTTGACCAAACTTATACAAAAATGTATCAACATTCACAATGTCAAATCAATATTTTTATACTAAATATAAAACGTAGTTCTTATACTCATTATAATCAGTACCGTAGATATTGATATTTTTAGTATAAATTTGGTCAAACACTTTGCAAATGGTTGATGGAAGTAAAAAGGACCTAGAGGGAGTATCATGCATGCGGAGTAGGCAAAAAAATTGCTCATTTATAGCCAGTCGAAGTCTCAAAGGGCGCGACCGCACGAGGGAGGCGAAGGTCGTGGGAGGCGCGGCGGTTGACAGAATTAAGTGAAGTTACATCCACGCGCCGGCATGGCGTGCGAACAGGCAGAAGCTATACCGTCAGGCCTACGATATGGGTCTAGTAGACATGACATCTAGTGGGTCCCGCATAGTTCTCGAGAACTCTTTGGGGGCTTGCAGCCGTTTATCCACCGGGCAAGCTAGCAACCCCACGACGTTCGCATGCCCTACTCGTCCCCATCTTCTACTAGTACAGTACCTTGCAACAGTTTGCTCACAGTCATCCCTTCCTTTCACATTACACCAGTTCCACTTCTCCTAAACCTCCTCCAAAATCCATGGCCTCCAAAATCTCCATGGTCTCTACTGAGTACCAGGTTAGAGCCATCATCGGTGATGAGTTCATCGTCATCTACACACATGGATCCGCGACGGTGAAAGCATGCCTTGCTCGCTTCCTACGCATGTTCAACAGTTCAACGGATAAGTGGGTCACTGGGCTAGATGTTGAGTACACGACAGTCCTGGAAAGAGAGGAGATTCTAAAGGAGGCAGAGAAGAAGAAGCCCGCCGTGATCCAGGTTTGCGTATATAACGTGTGCTTGGTCTACCACATATGCCATGCCGACATTGAGTGTCAGGATTTTAAGAACTTCCTCAAGGACGAAAGAGTGAAATTCATTACTGTAGACTTTAGGAACGACATGGATGTCCTCGGTCGGATAGGCCTTGTTGTAGGCCAGCCCTTCGATCTCTAGAAGGCAAGCCTGGTGTCCTCAGCCTTCAATGCTGACCCTGGCAGTAGCCATGATTGATCCTTCGTATGCTAAACTGAAGAAACCTCACCACGAGTTTCATCATGCATGGGATTCGAAGACATTAGATGAAGATCACATCTTATACGCAGCAATGGATGCCTACCTTTGTTTAAGTATCTACAAGGGTTGGATGAAGAAGCAGAGCCCAGTGTCCGGTTCAAGCAAAGAAGCATCGGCGAAGAGGAAGAGGAAGAGGGACGAGGATGAAGTCGAGGACGTGGAGTCGGACTCCAAGTAGGTGGCAGTGTCGTTGCTCATGCTGGTTCTACTGTAGTGTCAAGCGGACTAGTTGCTTAGTTTATTTGCAAGGGTGTGTTGTGCTGAGGCCCCAGCATAACTATGTTTCTATTCTTTCTCATTATTTGAACACTTTAGTACATACAGTAGTACTAGTACTATGTCTTACTACTGTTCTTCTTGCAGTTGGTACTACTAATCATATCTTCGTGTTCCTAATGTACTTAATACGTTCATACTAGTAGTATAATTTGGTCAGTCAATTTGTGAAAGAAGTTCGACGGAGCGAAGGAAGAAGACGACAGAGAAGCCCCCCAGTATATATATTAGGGTGGCAGGGTGCCCATGATCTATCTTATGAGTGTTGGGTGTGGAATGCAGTTCGCCGGAAAATATGGATCGTGCCCGGGGTCAAACGGATGGCGGGGGTGGGGGGAACATGGCGGTGGCAGGCGGTTCAAGGGAGGGCGGGGCGGCGGCGGCAGGCGGTTAGGCATGTGGCGAGCTAAGAAGATGAACCGTGCATCAATTCCGGAGGTTGAAGAAGCCCTTCTAGCCATCCATGTTGCATCAAACGGCTCACAAGAGTCAACTGACCCAAATTGCTCCTTCGGATTGCAGGATCCACGTGGCATTCAAGGTCTCGAAGGTAGATTCCGCGTCCGCACCCGGTTTGCGGGCTCGACGCGCGCGCGACCGGCTTCCGCCGCAACAGCCACCATGCACGCCTCCTCCGCACGGGCGGAGACGACAATGGCATGCTAGTTCCTCCTCCCGGGTGTGCTGGAGCACGCGCTCGTCCTCCTCTTCGTATGTTGCATGCATAGACGCGGCTCCACTAGCTGCTCGCGTGCTTAGCAGCGCGGCAGCATCACGAGGAGGGACTGCAGACAACGTGAGCGGGAGAGCCTTCGGCATCATGGCACAGGGATGGCGGCGACACGGCGGTGATGGGCGAGAAATAGTTGGCTGGAGCAGACGGGCGCCGGCATGCGCAACAGTGGTGGCGGCATATTGATAAGTGCGCGTATGGGAGCTTAGTTTAGTTTTATATAGGGTTGGTCAAACTTAAAAGAAAACCGTACTAGTACACGTAAACATTAGACTTAGGCAGCGCTTTTCTTAGTTACCACAGCCACAATACGGAATCCTGTGCAAGCGCGTGAACCGCGGTCGCGCGGTCAATCAAACGGTGCATCACCGTGTCGCGCTCGAAGGACATCCACCAAACCTTTTTGTGTGCGTGAAAACAATCCCCTAATATTACACAACTTTTTTTCCTGGAAAAGTTCTTGACGCTACAATATTTCCATATATTTGAATTTAGCTCCAGTTCGTGTTTATTTGGATTTGGACGTTTTAGGTGCGCCCTATTTTTTTAATACTGATTTTGTGTGTGTGACTGAGAGAAACGTGTGTATGTGTCCATATGTGTGTTGTGGCGGAAGGGCAATGTGGAGACGGTGTGCGTGTGATAGATACATAGAGAGGTGTGAATGTGCAAATAATCATGCATGAGTGAGACATAGACAGATGCTGATACGTTGTGTATACATGAGAGAACGGTCTTCTATATTACTTGTGTGTGTGTGAGAGAGAGAGAGCGAGAGAGACAGAGAGAGAGGAGCGTCCATAACACAACAACTATCTCTCTTGATTCGTCTGTCCCTCGCAGGATCGCATGTAACACATGCATCAACGCGCACATTTTGACACCCTCACCCGGCCCCTGCCCACCTCAAGGCCCGCACATCGCTCTCTATCTCGCATGCACAATCTCTTCGTGAATACCCTGTTTAGCATGTAGCTTTCCATCACATACACACACATTTCTCTCCTTAGGTTTGTTTTCTCTCAATATGTGACACACACACACGCGCGCGCGCACACACACACACACACCCTCCCCCGAGCACACAATTCATCCCCATCCAAGGTTATAGGCGACCACTCTCGCTGGTGCTTCTCTGCACCCCAGCATGCACAACACCTCAATCTTCAAAGAGGACATCAAGGAGATCAAAGACGGCGACCACACTGCGCTACAGAATGCGGAGCCATTTGGAAGCAGGATGATGTGACGACGGCTGACTGACTCCTCCCCCCACCCTCTCTCTCTCGCACAAAATTACCAATCCCTATCTCCCCCGCACAAAATTATCAATCCCTCAACCCACGAGATCCTTCCCCTCTCGTCCATGTTTTTCTAGCTCTCTCATCAAACCTGCTGTCTCTTCTCCTTCCATGTGTACAGAATCCGGATGCACACGCATCTCACGTATATTACATGTCTCCATCTTTCTCACAGACCTAACTTCTTCCTCTCTCTTTTTCTTTCTATCTCTCTCTCTGTCTCGTTAGGTTTGTCTCCTACTCTCTCGTCCACATACATACAATCTTTCCCGCCCTATCTGCTCCATCTTCGCAAGCTCTCTCTGCACGTTTCATTCACACATTGGGATATGTTCAGAATGTTGCTTTTATAATGGCTGATGTAGAGTTATGGTTGGTTTTGTTGCATCCTACAAAGTAATAACTATGAAATGCATTTAGATTCTCATTTGACTGGGATTATGTGAGTTTGAGCATGTTGTGAAGTAATATAAACCTCGTATACATCTTGAAATTCAACAATGATTGTAAATATTAAATTATATAGACCATTACATTCAAAGTCGGTAGCCTAATATATTTATTTCACAATTTCAACAAATGATTAATTCACTGCAAACTAAAAAAACAAATGTGTACTCCCTCTGTTTTTATTTAAGTCTGCGTATTACCATTGGTCAAAATCAAGTTTTTAAACTCTCAGAAAGTTTATAACAAAAAATATTAACATATACAATAACAAATAAATACCATTAGATTCATTATTGAATGTACTTTCACATCATACATATTTTTTATGGTAAATGTTTATATTTTTCTATAAACTTGGTCAAACTTTAGGAAGTTTGACTTCGGTCAAACCTAATATGCAAAGTTTACTAGTACTACTCGCTAGTTGCTTAGCCGAATCACCCAACACGCCACATGGGGAGTTCAGTGTCACAAAATTTTGAGGTCGGCGGGAAAATCTCCCGCGACCCTGATTCGAGCAGTGGGAAGTTACCATCATAGCCTTCGGAACAGGCCTACGGATGACGCTTCATAGGGGGCTGTTTTTGTAACTTCAGGTTCACCCTAACCAGTCAACCCCACCCCGACACCCAGAGTAGTACACTTGAATACTCTCCATTTTCTATCCCCACCGCAAAATAGAGTGTTCCAAAGCACCGTAGCCTTCGTGCTCCTCCCCGTCTACATCGGCGCACCCATCCACCGCAGCGCATCTGCCTCATCGACGACCTTGTACGCCGCACTTGAGCTAGTCCACCGTCGTCGTCGTACACGGAGCCTCTTCCCCGGCACCGTCTTCCACGGTCTCGGGTCTACTTCCCGGAAGCCAACGCCAAGCGCAGAAGCACCACCGATGTGGACAATGAACTGACTCCTGTTGCCGCCCATGACTCATAGAGACCGCCGCGGCCATTGTTCTCCTCCTCGATTGCTAATGTGTGTATTGAATCGCTTAGCAGTACATGTGCAGTTCCAATTTTGTTCATACCTACCCTTCAAATTTCCTGGGTGCTATTGTTCCCGTAAAAGTAATTGGTTATAGCCTCCATTTTCCAATAGAATATCAGCTTGTAATTGTGCATCACTCCTGTATCGTGTTGTGTTTGGTTAGGTTTTTCATCTGCAGTCAGTAGTGTGGCAAATGATGGAAAGTTTTTTAGAACTAGCAAGATGCCCATGCGTTGCACGCATCAAGATACATTTGTATGAGTAATTTATCTTGTGGGAGAAAAGGATGAATGAGGGAAGTCCTTATTTGCAAATCTGGAGAGGGGTGTGGGTATCTTTTTGCAAAATTTCCATTGTTTCCTTCCTATCTGTCAGATATAAATCGGATGGCCTATATTGCAGGATGGCAGGCACACCATCATCACCAACTCTGTTTTTTTATAAGAGTAGAGAAAAAATTAGAGAGTAGAGAAGTAGATATAAATATTAAATATAAAATAAATATAATAGTAGAGAAGAGAGTAGAGATAGCAGAGACGTTGGGAAAGGATCGCGCGCGGGGGGGGGCGGCTGGGCGTGCGCTAGTTTTGGCGCGCGGTGTCCGGAGCGCTTTATAAAATCCAACGCCCTCCCACCGCTCTGTGCCTTGCCAACGCTCTCTCCCCGTTCTGTGCCTCGCCACCGCTCTCTCCCCGCTCTTTCTCGCCTCGCCGCCGCCGTGCCACCATGCCTCCGCATCACCGGGAAACTTGGGGATACCGCGGCATCCGCGCGCGCCCCTCCGGCGGCTTCTCCGCCGAGAACCGGTTCCGCGAGATGCGCCTCAGCCTTGGCAAATTCGACACCGCCAACAAGGCCGCCCGCGTGTACGACGCGGCGGCGTGGCGCCTCCGGTGGCCTCATAGAACATTGAACTTCCCCAACGTGCCGACACGGGAGCGGGCGCAGGAGCTCGCACCTCTGCTGCGGCTTATCATCGACGAGGATCATCACGACAACCGGAGGCGGGAGCACCGTCTTGGCATCGCCAAGATGGACGAGGAAGCCATGGCGCTATGGCGCCAATGCTTCCCGCGGGACATCATCAATGAGCGCGAGTTCTACGCGCGAAGGAGGGCGGAGAGGGATAAGAGGAGGGCGGCCCGAGCCGCCTATCGCGAGGACAAGCATAGGCAAAAAGTGGACGCTCAATTCAACATGAGGCTAGGAGCAGCGTCGCCCTGGGAATCTAACGACGATCGGTATCTTCGCACCTACAGTCAGACGTCGGAGGAGGATATCACCGAGGAGGAGTCAGACGACGAGGAGTAGTTGAATTATCTAAAAAAATTATCTATCTATGCTGAGAACTATCCTCTACTCTCTAGTCTCTACTCTCTATCTCTACTTCTCGATCTCAGCACTGTAAACGCTTTTTTAAAGCGCCACGCATTGTGATTCTATTGGAGATGCTCTAACATGGCAGACGAGTGCTTTAATGTTGCCGAGAAGATGCGCGAGTATTACTAGTAGTATAGTTTTCTTGCCATGTTGAGATTTTAAAACCACGAGTGCGAACATGCAGCGGAGCAATGAAGACCAAACACGGGATATTGGGGACATCTTCAAGGAGCATGGCAATTTAAAGAGGAGCTGCACTGAACCTGTAAAACGAGCTTTGGTAAGTAACACCCTTTTAATTACTTTCGTTTAGCTTCGTGTTCTTCGATGTGTATATGTTGTAGTTTCTGTTTCTCTTAAGCCTCGTGTTCTTTGATGTGTAATAAGAAGAGTCTTAATCGTCCTAATGCTTTCGTTTTTAGCTTGATGTAGGAAGCGGGTGTTCTCACCTTGTAGTCTGTTTTTATTTTTTATTTTCTTTTGAATTCACTTCTCCGAGTTCTGTTTATCTGGCTTCTACTAAATGGATCTGGGTTGCTCTGAGTATTGATCTAAAAAAGAAGTAACTTCATGTCAGGATGCAGTTCTTGCGAGGAGGGAAGTATGGTCAACCTCGAGATCATGTTTCCAGAATGAGGATGGATTACACACAAGGTGCCAGTTCCCTAATGATGCTGGATTAGACACAAGGTGCAAATTCCCAGATGATGTTGGATCATACATAAGCCAGATGGAGTCGTCAGTTGTTCGTGTCCTCGTGGCTCTAGCAAAAGGCTGAAAGAAAGCGTGTAGTAGCCCTTGAGAATGTAGCTGAGTTGCGAAAAGAGCTATCAGATGCTCTCTTCACCCAAGCCAAAGAAGAGATGGAAGAAGCCAGAAATAAGCTAGCAGAGGCAGAGCAGGCTAGGCGTCTCCTACTATCTAAAACGGTTGTCAAAATTTCCTTCATAATAGCTAGGTTCAAATGTTTATCCAGTGAGCATGCCTGTTGTGATGTCCATGCATCTACTGATGTGGCACAAAATATATTTTTTGGGTCATGTAATAACAGCAATTACTTTCCAAACAATAACAGACGAAGCATTGGACATGGTATAGTTCACGTGCAAGCCCGACATTCCAAGTTCAACTTCCACATCAAACTCATGTTCACAGATATCGTCACATTCATACATAATGTCCACAAGCATGATTAACTTCAAAACCAAAAAAATGTGAGGACAGTTATAAATAAAGAAAAATCTCTAGTTCCTGCTACCAGTGCGAGCACAACAAGTCAAGACCATGCGTAATTAATTATATTTTGGTCATTTTTTGTGTTCTAAAATGCCGGTCAGCTTGCAGAAGGACGTGTTGCTGGCACACGCGCGGATTCAATGAAGGCAGGCGGGGCAGTCTGAAGCCGGTTGCATGCGGCGAGGAGGCATGTTAAGCCGGTCCTGCAGCGAGTGGGGCCCTCTTAGCCGGCGCGCCGGTTCAATGCCTGCGCTATGAGAGGTTGTGTCCGTGTTAGAGCAATCACTCCCTCCAATCCTTTTTTTTGGGTATAACAAAATCTCATTTTCCATTCACATTTTACAAGTAAAATTCGTGGACAAACTTTGACCCAAAATACGATGGGGACTAGTAAACCAGAACGGAGGTAGTAGTTCTTTTTTAATCAAAGAAGGGTTTCCCCCTTCCGATATTCATTATTGAAAACCAACATCTAAATCTAAACCATAATATTTGCCCTAGAACTACCAAGTTCAACATCTCGCAACATAAACCCATACAACCATACGACAAGGAGGTACGTGGTACTATGAATTCCATTTTCACTCCATACCAATCGTTCTAAAAACTACTTAGTACTTATAACGCGCCATTGAAAATCGGAACTCTTAACCTTGCTAAAAATGATATTTTAAACTTGGCTACTCGATCTGTGGCAACTGGCGAGCCACCGCCTCCAGGTCGTTCACCTGTGGTCCCGACCATAAACTCCTACGGATCAAATTATCACGTGAGCTGACTATTCCTATAAAGGTGCGCTCACCATGTACCCGGTACCCGCGAATGCAGCAATCGTGCACCTAGGGTTTAGGGTTTATTTGTTAACGTTGCCTTTATGTAACACTCATGTGTGCGAGACAGCGAGAGACCGACTGTGTGTGTGCGCCTCTTCTCTTCGTATATGTACTCCACTGTTTGTCTGGTGTCCAAAAAATTATAATAACTACTAGCAATGTGCCAATGCGTTGCCACACGATCAAAGTAGATTAATACATATTCACCGATTTGATAGAAAAAAGTCTAGTTTTAAAATACGTATATCATTAAAAATATGTTATGTTTCACTCAAAATATATTCCTTTGGCGGTTTTGATGAGATAAGGAAGGAATGTTGTTGGTTTCAAGATTCGAGAAGTGGTATATGTCTAATTTCTACTCTTACTAGCAAGATGCCCTTGCGTTGCACGGAACATCAAGATCTTGTGGCAGAAAGGGATGGACAAGGGAAGGCCTTATCTACAAATGTGGAGAGGAGTGCAGGTAAATTGCCATAGTTTCCTTCCTATCCGTCAGATATAAATTGGACGGCCTATATTGCAGGATGGCAGGCCCACCATCATCACCAACTCTGTTTTTTATCCCTACTCTTATAAAAAGCATAGTCAGTGATGATCGTGTGCCTGCCATCCTGCAATATAGGCCGTCCGATCTATATTTGACGGATAGGAAGGAAACTATGGCAATTTTGCAAAAAGGTACCCACACCCCTCTCCACATTTGCAAATAAGGCCTTCCCTCGTTCATCCTTTTCTCCCACAAGATAAACTACTCATACAAATGCATCTTGATGTTCCGTGCAACACATGGGCATCGTGCTAGTTGTTGCAAAAAGCCCATGTGTGTGTGAGAGAGAGAGGGAGAGAGGAGGAGAACAGGGTGCATGTGTGACAAAGACACAAAGAGTGTGTGTGCGAGAGGTATCAGCTTAAAATGAGGCGATAGTGTGTGTGTGCATGATTGAGAGGGCGTGTCTCAAGAAGGGAAGAAAAATCCACACAGATACAAGGAGCGGGAGAGAGACATGTATGCGATAGTGGAAGCACGAGTGTGCAAGTGTATAAACATATCTAGAGGCTAGTCGATAAATGTTTATGAGAGAAATATGAGTCATAGGTGCGAAAGCGGCAGTTTTGTGTGTGAGAGAGAGAGACGGTAGTCAGGAAGGGGAGGGGAAGCAGGAGTTGTGTGTGTGAGAGAGATAGGGGGAGTTTGCCTGATCGGTAAACAAATGAATAATGTCAGTCTGGGATGGAGACGAAAAGGAGACCGCAACAAATGTTGTGTCTACAGGAGAGAGAGAGTAATTTTAGTGGTATGAGTCATATCTAGAGACGTATAGGGTGTGTGAGAGAATCCCATAGAGAGAAAGACAAAGTGAAAGACAAGTGGAGACTGTGTGTGTGGCGGTGAAAAAGAAAGCTTAGGTACCTAGTGATACCAGAGAATGGTAGAGACGTGAGAGATAATGAAAACCGTGTAATGTATATTGATAGGGAGAGTGTGACACTTCTCAAGGGAGACGTCGAGAGACCATGTTTACGAGGATAGGAGAAACATGAAGTGAGCGTGCAGGTGAGCTGGAGAAAAGAGAGTGATAGTGTCGGTGTCAAAACCGGCGGATCTTCGGTAGGGGGTCCCGAACTGTGCGTCTAGGCGGATGGTAACATGAGACAAGGGACACGATGTTTTTACCCAGGTTCGGGCCCTCTCGATGGAGGTAAAGCCCTACTCCTGCTTGATTAATATTGATGATATGGGTAGTACAAGAGTTGATCTACCACGAGATCAGAGAGGCTAAACCCTAGAAGCTAGCCTATGGTATGATTGTTGTTCATCCTATGGACTAAAACTCTCCGGTTTATATAAACACCGGAGAGGGCTAGGGTTACATAGAGTCGGTTACAATGGGAGGAGATCAACATATCGTATCGCCAAGCTTGCCTTCCACGCCAAGGAAAGTCCCATCTGGACATGGGACAAAGTCTTCAATCTTGTATCTTCATAGTCCGGGAGTCCGGCCAAAGGTCATAGTCCGGCCATCCGGACACCCCCTAATCCAGGACTCCCTCTGTAGCCCCTGAACCAGGCTTCAATGACGACAAGTCCGGCGCGCAAATTTGTCTTCGGCATTGCAAGGCGGGTTCCTAGTCCGAATACCTCATAGAAGATGTTGAACACAAGGATAATGTCCGGCTCTGCAAAATAAGTTCCACATACCACCGTAGAGAGAATAATATCTGCACAAATCCAATCTGCTGACGTACTCCGTAGCGTGACGTCATGTCACAGCCAAACCTTTATTCGAATTGTTTTACTGTCCCACCTCAGCGTGTTTAGTGAGGCGGTTTCCTTGGCACGTCTTGTCAAAGCAGAAATCATGTCCCCTTATCCCGGGATTCTCATCAATACGGGCGTGGGTAACCCAACCGCGCCATTAATCATGGCGCTTGGGAGATAAGCGAGTTTTATTAGGCTGGTGGGGGCTCATAGTTTCGGCCGCCCATATAAGGGGATAAGGATCCACCCTTTCCATCTACGCCTTCTTCCTCCTTTGCTTATCCATTCCTGCGCACTCGAGCTCCAGCGCCCCAGTCCGCACTTCCCACCTCAACCCTCTCCAACCATGTCCGGAGCGGGAGGTAGATGGATGGCCTCCACCGTCACGGAGGGGCACATCAAAAAGATGAGGAAGGCTGGATATTTGTCTAACGACATCGCGCACCGGCTTCCAGATGAGGGGCAACTCATCCCCACCCCTAGGCCCCATGAGAGGGCTGTGTTTCTCACCCATTTCCTTCGCGGACTGGGCTTCCCACTTCACCCATTTGTCTGAGGGCTCATGTTCTACTATGGCCTGGATTTCCATGATCTGGCCCCGAATTTCATCCTCAACATCTCGGCGCTTATCGTCGTGCGCGAGGCCTTCCTCCGCATCAAGCCTCACTTCGGCCTATGGCTGAAGATCTTCAGCGTCAAGCCGAAGGTCGTGGGCGGCCGACAAGCGGAGTGCGGAGGCGCCATGGTGGGCAAGATGCCCAACGTCACATGGCTCGAGGGCTCCTTCGTGGAAACTATCAAAGGGTCGCAATCAGGGTGGTTCTACATCACTGAGCCGCGTGATCCTGAGTGGGCAGCGGCCCCCGAATTCCAATCTAGCATCCCCACACGGCTCACATCTTGGAAAGAGACGGGCCTGTTTGGGGTAATCCGGAAGAGGTGACCGGACTCCAAACCTGCGTCCAAGACCTGGTGAACAAGAAGGTTAAACTTGTCAACGTAGTCCAGGCCATGCTCTTCCGTCGGATCCTCCCGTGCCAACGACGGGCTTTTAATCTATGGGAATTCGACCCCGCCTAGCACCAGACTTTGTCCCGGCTCTTCGACACAAAGCACGAGGACGCCTGGAAGGTGCTATTCAAGAGCTCCGAGGTCTCCCCTCCCATCACCGAGGATCGCGGATTCTGCGCCAAGCGCCAAGCCACCGAAGTAAGCTTGTTCTTATCCTTTACAGGACACTTGATTTTCATAGTTTGACTCTATGCGGAATCTAAACTCCCGCTCCTTTAACAGGACTGGAAGAGGACGTCCGAACAATTTGACTGTCCGGCCCCTTTGCCCGAAGGCCCAGCAGATGCACGCTTGACGAAGCTGCTGGTTCCGGCACCTCACGTGGTGCCGGAGAAGAAGGCCAAGAAGAAGGCCACGGGGACTCGAAAGAGTTCCCGACGCCTGGTGGTGTCGAATTCATCGCCCGACGACCCCGAAGCACCCTCCGCCTCTGAAGACGAGGAGGAGGAAGAAGAAGCCTCTCCCCCTCCAGCTGGGGGAGGAAAGAAAAGGAAGGCCGCCCCAACTGGGGAGGCCATAGGGTCCAAGAAGGGGAAGACTCTTCTTCCGGACTACGCCTCCGACGCTGACAACGGCGGAGAGGAATGACCATCCAGGGTCAAGCCCCTGGAAAAATCGAAAGTTTCCAGATACCAGAATAACTTATGGCGTTCCTCTATTGTACAGTACCTTCTGACGCCGAATTCAATCATGTAGTCCACCCAAGGCTCAGCTTGGTTATTCGTCGAGCGGCTCCCTGGATTCGTCGGATGTGAATAGCGCTTCACTCCTGACGGCCTCCTCCCCTCGCCCTACGGACGATGCTGAGGTGGAGTCCAAAAGGGACTAAACCAGGAGGAGGTGGTCCTGGAGGCGCCGCAAGGCGACCTCCCGGACTCCAGGCGCAAAGGGGATGAAGCCCCAGAGGAATCTAAGTCTGGCCCTGGGCCGGACACCGCTCTGGAACCTTCAGTGGTTCCGGAGTTCGGCAGGCGGCCCCTTCGCAAGAAGGGCAAGCCTACGACGCCGGCGGCCTCCGTCCAACCAGAGGCGCCGAACAATTTGCTGGAGGTGCTTAACGGCGCCTCCATCAACGAGGAGCACCGCACTCTTATGAGTGCGGTGATTCAGAAGGTTCAGTCCGCCAAGAGCGGGCTGATAGAAGCCTGTACCAGCCTTCTAACAGGCTTTGAGGTATGTATTTAAAACATATAAAAATGTCAGTAGCCCCTGATGCTCAGTTTGGTGTTCGGAAAGAAAAGCCGGACTGAGGATCTAAAAAAGATATACGCAGGAGTCTAACATAAATATGTCAATATGGGAGTGCAGGCTGCGCTGCCGACCTCTGCCGCACTGACTGCGGAGGTCGATACATTGAAGCACAGCCTCGAGCGGTCCGAGAACGAGCTCGGCCGTGCCAAGAAGCAGCTCGAGGACAAGGAAGGTATGTAATACCTTATGTAAGTATATAAAAAACACCTGGTTGCAAATAATGACAGGGCCAACGTGAATGTTGCAGGGGCCACATCCAAGGTGGCGGCCCTGAAGGAAGTGATGTCCAAGGCCAAAGACAATGCGGCCATGGAGCGCACTGAGTGAGAAAAGCAAGAGGCGCGGGTGGCGGAGGTGCGGAAAGAGCTTGATGCTCTCGTGAAGAAACATGAGAGTTTAGAGCTTGACTAGAAGACTCGAGAGTCCGAGCTTGCCTCGGCACTTGAAAGCGCCAAATCTGCCAAGGCCGAAGCCCAAAAAGCCCTCCAGGAAATTGAGGCGATGAAAAGGATTGCGGCGGGTAAGGCATTCTTTATGCAAAGCAAGCATGTGAAACTAAATTACCTGTTACTTATCCGAATCCGGAGCTCTCCAGGAGCGTTCGCAGATCTGCCCCGCAGTGTATCCGACGCCGCTGCATTCTACCGGGCCGAGGAAGGGAGCTCGACGGAGAAGGTGTTCTGGTCCCAGTATGCTGAGGCCGAACACCCGGTGCCCCTGAGCGACCAGCTGAAGCAGCTGGTCGAGCTTCATAAGGCAGCCGAATAGGCCATGAAGGGCCTGATAGGCCGGCTGTGGCCTGGGGAGGTCATGCCTTTGAGCTACTTTGGGCTGGTGCGGCAGCTGGTGGATGCCTGTCCCCGACTTGAAGTCATCAAGCGCTCCGTATGCATCGAAGGCGCCCGTAGGGCTTTTGCCCGTGCTAAAGTGCACTGGGGCAAGCTGGATGCTGAGAAGCTGGTGACAGAAGGGCCACCGGAGGGGAAGGAGCATCGCAGGCCCGAGATGTATTATGAGGGCGTCCTGAAGGGTGACCGTAGTGTGGCGGATGAATGTACCAGGGATGTAATTTTTGAGTAAACTCGCTCGTGTTTGTCCTGTGTGCTGAAAACTTGTTCATATGCGCTAAGCAACGATTTTTGAATTTAAAATATTACCTTCTGTGCGGCCGTTTATTAAATCTGAGAGATGCAAGTCGTCGGCTTCTACCCCCATGCCACAAGTGCTGGGGTGTTCAGGATAAACCTGAGTGCTCTTGTTCCCATTTTTGGGTACATCGAGGGAGGCGCTCAGCACAACGAACAAGGCCATCGGACTTATAATGCTTTATCACTCTCACTTAGCCATAGAATTCTATAATTTTAAATTTCGGCGAAGCCCCTAGTATTTGGAAGACCGAGTTCGGGGCACTATCCACGCCTAGGCTGGACAAAGCCAGCTCCTCGCTCTAAGCGGCATAAGTCTTTAAGGACTCAAAAAACCTCTCAAACAGTGACCAGTCTCTCGCCCTATCATGACGGTCAGTTTTAGCTTTCTCTACTGAGGTGTTAACCCAGCTCAACTGGGGCACAATTGCAGTAGGTCTCCCAGCGCTACCTTAGCCGACATAGCGGAACATAAGGTACCAAAACATGGGAGCCGGGCAAACCCAACTATTGAGCCAAGACATGATTCGGAGCCGATGCATATAGTGCTATAAGTTTGGGGTGCCGCACTCATGAGAGTGTTCGGCCTTCTCACACTGTATTATGGGGTACTTAAGCCCCTGGTGTATTGGCCGTACCATAGTGTATGGTTGCATAATGTCATGACTGAACATATTTATATAAAAATAAATGAATACAATAACAGACAAGAGCTATGTATTGTTTATTAAAAAGGGGCTGCTATGAGAGCAGGACGATACAAATAGTGCAATGTGCAAGAGATGGGATTATTTGACATGTCCCCCTCCAGGGGCAAGCTGCGAGACTTTAAGTAAGACAGGTATTTAGCTCGTTATAGAGACCACCTGGACATTTGACGTGGCTTGTTGTCTCCCTGGCTGTTGCATCGTGTGTTCGGCGATTGTATTGCCGGACAGGCCTTCCGAATAGTGGAGTCCTAAAAGTATATAAAAAGAAAGAAGAAATGGCAAAATCGGGAGCCCCTAGTGCGGTTGAGCCGCATTCTGGGCGTGCCGTGGTTGTGCCCCTCCCCTTATGCCCATGGTATTTCCAGAGCGTAATTATGTACACGTGGTACTGCTATCGCAATCCCGCGAGGGCTGGGGTTGGGGCCGCACTGTTATGCTTGCTCGGAACGTGCCAGACGGTTTTGTTGTAGGTTACTTTGGGCGTGCTTGACGTTGTCCGTACGTTTAACAGCCGGATTGGAGGATTGCCATGAGAGGCTACTTTGTACTTCCGCCGCCAGGGCCGCCGTGTGCTCCTCTGTTCGGAGAGAGCGTTCGGTGTTTCCATTGACCGTAATGACTCCGCGAGGGCCTGGCATCTTGAGCTTGAGATATGCGTAGTGCGGCACCGCATTAAATTTTGCGAATGCAGTTCGTCCGAGCAGGGCGTGATAGCCACTGCGGAACGGGACTATGTCGAAGATTAACTCTTCGCTTCGGAAATTATCCGGGGATCCAAAGACCACTTCGAGTGTAACTGAGCCTGTACAACTGGCTTCTACACCTGGTATGACGCCTTTAAAGGTCGTCTTTGTGGGTTTAATCCTTGAGGGATCTATACCCATTTTTCGCACTGTATCCTGATAAAGCAGGTTCAGGCTGCTGTCGCCGTCCATGAGGACTCTAGTGGGGTGAAATCCGTCAATGATTGGGTCTAAGACCAATGCGGCGAATCTGCGGTGACGAATGCTAGTGGGGTGGTCCCTTCGATCAAAAGTGATCGGGCAGGAGGACCATGGGTTGAACTTTGGGGCGACTGGCTCCAACGCATAGACGTCCTTGAGAGCATGCTTCCGCTCCCTTTTGGGAATATGGGTTGCGTATATCATGTTCACCGTCTGCACTTGTGGGGGGAAGCCCTTCTGTCCTCTGTTGTTTGGCGGCCGGGGCTCCTCCTCGTCATCGCTATGCAGCCCCTTGTCTCTGTTTTCAGCACTTAACTTGCCTGCCTGCTTGAACACCCAACAATCCCTATTGGTGTGATTGGCTGGTTGTTCGGGGGTGCCGTGTATCTGGCACGAGCGATCGAGTATCCGGTCTAAACTGGATGGGCCCAGAGGATTTCTTTTTTATGGCTTGTTCCGCTGACCGGGTTTAGAGCCTTTGAATCCGGCATTAACTGTCGTATCCTCAGTATTATCGCTGTTAATGCGGCGCTTGTGCTTGTTACGATGCGACCTGCCATTGTTGTCCTTGGTATGTGAGTTACCAGGGCTCTTGGTCATGTTATTGCTTCGAGCTAGCCAGCTGTCTTCTCCCGCGCAAAAGCGGGTCATGAGTGTCGTGAGGGCTGCCATAGATTTTGACTTTTCCTGTCCTAGGTGC
Organism: Triticum aestivum; assembly: GCF_018294505.1. Taxonomy (NCBI): domain Eukaryota; kingdom Viridiplantae; phylum Streptophyta; class Magnoliopsida; order Poales; family Poaceae; genus Triticum; species Triticum aestivum. Next base: position 149,341,317 of record NC_057810.1, read on the forward strand.
CGGGCAAGCCATTCGTCTCGGATGTTATGCCTGAAGGCTGCAAGAGCCTCTGCGTCCGGACAGTCGACTATTTGATTTTTCTTGGTTACGAACCGTGTCCAGAATTGTCTGGCTGATTCCTCTGACTGCTGAATTATGTGGCTTAGGTCATCGGCGTCTGGTGGTCGCACATAAGTGCCTTGGAAGTTATCAAGGAATGCAGATTCCAGGTCCTCCCAGCAACTAATTGACTCTGCTGGCAGGCTGTTAAGCCAATGCCGAGCTGGTCCTTTAAGCTTGAGCGGGAGGTATTTGATGGCGTGTAGATCATCACCACGGGCCATGTGGATATGAAGGAGATAATCCTCGGTCCATACCGCAGGATCTGTTGTGCCATCGTATGATTCGATATTTACGGGTTTAAAACCCTCTGGGATTTGATGATCCATTACTTCATCTGTGAAGCATAGTGGGTGTGCGGCGCCTCTGTACTGGGCTATATCACGATGTAGCTCGGATGAGCTTTGTCTGTTGTGCTCGGCCTGGCGTATTTGTCATATCCGGCATGACGGTTATCGTCACGTGACGTGCGGCGCCCACGCGATCCGTAGATTGATCTTGTTTGCCTTGCCTTATCCTCCAATATGTCTCGCAGGTCTGGTGCGTTTCCCCGTGCTCTGGTATTTTTTGAGCGGCGCCGGGGTGCCGCTTGAGTTGAGGGCCGAAAGGCCTCTCTGTCACGGCCACGGGGTGGCCGATCGGCCGCATCATACACTGGTGATGTAGGTTTAGTTCCTTCCTCCTCTAGTTGGGGTAGCAGCCTGCGCTTTGGGTAGCTCTTGGAGGGGCGTTCGAGTTTGTACTCTTCGGCCGCCAGAACTTCAATCCATCTGTCGGCTAGCAAATCTTGGTCAGCTCTAAGCTGCTGCTATTTTTTCTTGAGGCTGCTTGCCGTGGCCATAAACCTGCGTTTGAAACGCTCTTGTTCGACAGGATCCTCTGGCACGACAAATTCGTCGTCGTCGAGGCTTGCCTCGTCTTCGGATGGAGGCATATAATTGTCGTCCTCGACCTCCCTGTCTGCCGCTCTCTCATGAGGGTTGGCTTCTCCGTCCTCCTGCGTTGAATCCTGCTGGAGGGGGTTGTCTTCGGCACTGTCCGGGGTGTTGTTATCTCCAGTGCCGCACTCGCCGTTTTTGCTTTGGCAGGATTTAGAGCGGCGCCGCTGACGCTGGCGCTTAGGTTGTTTCTTGGAGGGGTCATCCTCCGTTTTTTCATCGCCATTCCCTGCTTTTGGGATGTCCACCATGTATATGCCATATGACGAGGTGGCTTTCCAGTGCCCTATAGGTGCTGGTTCTTGGTCGTCTCCTTCATCGGCGTCCATACCGTCGATGTCTTCGGAGTCGAAGTCCAGCATGTCGGTTAAATCATCGACAGTGGCTACAAAGTGGGTGGTGGGTGGGTTTCGAATTTCTTCGCCGTCCGCATCCCAACCTTGCTGACCATAGTCCGGCCAGGGCTCTCCTGACAAAGAGAGGGACTTTAGTGAATTCAGGATGTCGCCAAAGGGCGAGTGCTGAAAGATGTCCGCGGTGATGAACTCCATGATTGGAGCCCAATTGGGTTCGATCAGAAGGGGTGCGGAAGATTCGAAGTCCGGAAAGGAGTCCGGCACCTTGGAGTCACAAGCCTCACAAAGGACTAGGCTGGTATTCGGCTCGATTGCCGTAGAAATTGCAGCTCCCGGGGCGGCGTCCAACCGTCCGTCCCCGACTGGCGCGGTCGGCTTCGAGCTAAGGGTCGGAGCGGGCACCTGAGCGGCCATCTGGGCGCTGTCCGGCGGCAGAGCTAGATCATGCCCATCGTGACAGTGCGGCGCGCTCAACCGTGGCTCGAATCCGTCGAAGATCAAGTCCCCGCGGATGTCGGCCGTGTAGTTCAAACTTCCAAATCTGACCTGATGGCCAGGGGCGTAGCTTTCGATCTGCTCTAGATGGCCAAGCGAATTGGCCCGCAGTGCCAAGCCGCCGAACATGAAGATCTGTCCGGGGAGAAAAGTCTCACCCTGGACCGCATTGTAGTTGATGATCAAAGAAGCCATCGGGCCTAAAGGTGACGACATAGAGGAACTCTCAATGAAAGCACCAATGTCGGTGTCAAAACTGGTGGATCTCGGGTAGGTCCCGAACTGTGCGTCTAGGCGGATGGTAACAGGAGACAAGGGACACGATGTTTTTCCCCAGGTTTGGGCCCTCTCGATGGAGGTAAAACGCTACTCCTACTTGATTAATATTGATGATATGGGTAGTACAAGAGTTGATCTACCACGAGATCCGAGAGGCTAAACCCTAGAAGCTAGCCTATGGTATGATTGTTGTTCGTCCTATGGACTAAAACTCTCCGGTTTATATAGACACCGGAGAGGGCTAGGGTTACACAGAGTCGGTTACAATGGGAGGAGATCCACATATCGTATCGCCAAGCTTGCCTTCCATGCCAAGGAAAGTCCCATCCGGACACGGGACGAAGTCTTCAATCTTGTATCTTCATAGTCCGGGAGTCCGGCCAAAGGTCATAGTCCGGCCATCCGGACACCCCCTAATCCAGGACTCCCTCAAATAGCTACATGAAGGAGCATGCATGTGAGAGAGATGTGAAGGAAATATGCCCTAGAGGCAATAATAAATTTATTATTTATTTCCTTATATCATGATAAATGTTTATTATTCATGCTAGAATTGTATTAACCGGAAACATAATACATGTGTGAATACATAGACAAACATAGTGTCACTAGTATGCCTCTACTTGACTAGCTCGTTTATCAAAGATGGTTATGTTTCCTAACCATGGACAAAAGAGTTGTCATTTGATTAACGGGATCACGTCATTAAGAGAATGATGTGATTGACTTGACCCATTCCGTTAGCTTAGCACTTGATCGTTTAGTATGTTGCTATTGCTTTCTTCATGACTTATACATGTTCCTGTAACTATGAGATTATGCAACTCCCTTTTACCAGAGGAACACTTTGGGTGCTACCAAACGTCACAACGTAACTGGGTGATTATAAAGGAGTACTACAGGTGTCTCCAAAGGTACATGTTGGGTTGGCGTATTTCGAGATTAGGTTTTGTCACTCCGATTGTCGGAGAGGTATCTCTGGGCCCTCTCGGTAATGCACATCACTATAAGCCTTGCAAGCAATGTAGCTAATGAGTTAGTTACGGAATGATGCATTACGTAACGAGTAAAGAGACTTACCGGTAACGAGATTGAACTAGGTATTGGATACCGACAATCAAATCTCGGGCAAGTAACATACCGATGACAAAGGAAACAACGTATGTTGTTATGCGGTTTGACCGATAAAGATCTTTGTAGAACATGTAGGAACCAATATGGGCATCCAGGTCCCGCTATTGGTTATTGACCGAGAATGGTTTTAGGTCATGTCTACATAGTTCTCGAACCCGTAGGGTCCGCACGCTTAACGTTTCGATGACAGTTTTATTATGAGTTTACAAGTTTTGATGTACCGAAGTTTGTTCGGAGTCCCGGATGTGATCACGGACATGACGAGGAGTCTCGGAATGGTCGAGACATAAAGATTGATATATTTGAAGCCTATGTTTGGACATCGGAATGGTTCCGGGTGAAATCGGCATTTTACCGGAGTACCGGGAGGTTACCGGAACCCCCCGGGGGGTTAATGGGCCTACATGGGCCACGAGGGAGAAGAGAGAAGGAACCAGGAGGGGGCCGCGCGCCCCTCCCCCTCCTAGTCCGAATAGGACAAGGGAAGGGGGGCGGCGCCCCCCCCCCCTTTCCTTCCCCTCTTCCTCCTCTTCCCCCCTTCTCCTATTCCAACTAGGAAAGAAGGGAGTCCTACTCCCGGTGGGAGTAGGACTCCCCCCTTGGCGTGCCCTCCTTAGCCGGCCGCCTCCTCCCCCCTGGCTCCTTTATATACGGGGGCGGGGGGGCACCCTAGACACACAAGTTGATCTACGGATCGTTCCTTAGCCGTGTGCGGTGCCCCTCTCCACCATATTCCACCTCGGTCATATCGTCGCGGAGTTTAGGCGAAGCCCTGCGCCGGTAGAGCATCATCATCGTCACCACGCCGTCATGCTGACGGAACTCATCCCCGAAGCTTTGCTGGATCGGAGCCCGGGGATCGTCATCGAGCTGAACGTGTGCTGAACTCGGAGGTGCCGTACGTTCGGTGCTTGGATCGGTCGGATCGTGAAGACGTACGACTACATCAACCGCGTTGTCATAGTGCTTCCTCTTACGGTCTACGAGGGTACGTGGACGAACACTCTCCCCTCTCATTGCTATATCATCACCATGATCTTGCGTGTGCGTAGGAAATTTTTTGAAATTACTGCGTTCCCCAACAGTGGCATCCGAGCCAGGTTTTATGCGTTGGTGTTATATGCACGAGTAGAACACAAGCGAGTTGTGGGCGATATAAGTCATACTGCTTACCAGCATGTCATACTTTGGTTCGGCGGCATTGTGAGATGAAGCGGCCCAGACCGACATTACGCGTACGCTTACGCGAGACTGGTTTCACCGCTATGAGCACTCGTTGCTTAAAGGTGACCGGCGGGTGTCTGTCTCTCTCACTTTAGTTGAACCGAGTGTGGCTACGCCCGGTCCTTGCGAAGGTTAAAACAGCACCAACTTGACAAACTATTGTTGTGGTTTTGATGCGTAGGTAAGAACGGTTCTTGCTAAGCCCGTAGCAGCCACGTAAAATTTGCAACAACAAAGTAGAGGACGTCTAACTTGTTTTTGCAGGGCATGTTGTGATGTGATATGGTCAAGACGTGATGCTATATTTTATTGTATGAGATGATCATGTTTTGTAACCAAAGTTATCGGCAACTGGCAGGAGCCATATGGTTGTCGCTTTATTGTATGAAATGCAAAGGCCCTGTAATTGCTTTACTTTATCACTAAGCGGTAGCGATAGTCGTAGAAGCAATAGATGGCATAACGACAACGATGCTACGATGGAGATCAAGGTGTCGCGCCGGTGGCAATGGTGATCATGACGGTGCTTCGAAGATGGAGATCACAAGCACAAGATGATGATGTCCATATCATATCACTTATATTGATTGCATGTGATGTTTATCCTTTATGCATCTTATCTTGCTTTGATTAACGGTAGTATTTTAAGATGATCTCTCACTTAATAATCAAGAAGTGTTCTCCCTGAGTATGCACCATTGCGAAAGTTCTTCGTGCTGAGACACCACGTGATGATCGGGTGTGATAGGCTCTACGTTCAAATACAACGGGTGCAAAATAGTTGCACACGCGGAATACTCAGGTCATACTTGACGAGCCTAGCATATACAGATATGGCCTCGGAACACGGAGACCGAAAGGTCGAGCGTGAATCATATAGTAGATATGATCAACATAGTGATGTTCACCATTGAAACTACTTCATCTCACGTGATGATCGGACATGGTTTAGTTGATTTGGATCACGTGATCACTTAGATGACTAGAGAGATGTCTGTCTAAGTGGGAGTTCTTAAGTAATATGATTAATTGAACTTGAATTTATCATGAACTTAGTCCTGGTAGTATTTTGCAAATTGTGTTATAGATCAATAGCTCGCGTTGTTGCTTCCCTATGTTTTTGCTTCCCTATGTTTTTATATGTGTTCCTAGAGAAAACTTTGTTGAAAAATGTTAGTAGCAATGATGCAGACTTGGTCCGTGATCTGAGGTTTATCCTCATTGCTGCACAGAAGAATTATGTCCTTGATGCACCGCTAGGTGACATACCTATTGCAGGAGCAGATGTAGACGTTATGAACGTTTGGCTAGCTCAATATGATGACTACTTGATAGTTTAGTGCACCATGCTTAACGGCTTAGAATCGGGACTTCAAAGATGTTTTGAACATCATGGACCATGTGAGATGTTCCAGGAATTGAAGTTAATATTTCAAGCAAATACCCGAGTTGAGAGATATGAAGTCTCCAACAAGTTCTATTGCTAAAAGATGGAGGAGAATCGCTCAACTAGTGAGCATGTGCTCAGATTGTCTGAGTACTTCAATCGCTTGAATCAAGTGGGAGTTAATCTTCCAGATAAGATAGTGATTGACAGAATTCTCTAGTCACCATCACCAAGTTAGTAGAACTTTGTGATGAACTATAATATGCAAGGGAGAACGGATACGATTCCCAAGCTCTTCGTGATGCTGAAATCAACGAAGGTAGAAATCAAGAAAAACATCAAGTGTTGATGGTTGACAAGACCACTAGTTTCAAGAAAAGGGCAAAGGGAAGAAAGGGAACTTCAAGAAGAACGGCAAGCAAGTTGCTGCTCAAGTGAAGAAGCCCAAATCTGGTCCTAAGCCTGAGACTAAGTGCTTCTACTGCAAAGGGACTGGTCACTGGAAGCGGAACTACCCCAAGTGATTGGTAGATAAGGAGGATGGCAAAGTGAACATAAGTATATTTTGATATTGATGTGTACTTTACTAGTGTTTATAGCAACCCCTCAGTATTTGATACTAGTTCAGTTGCTAAGATTAGTAACTCGAAACGGGATTGCAGAATAAACAGAGACTAGTTAAGGATGAAGTGACGATGTATGTTGGAAGTAGTTTCAAGATTGATATGATCATCATCGCACACTCCCTATACTTTCGGGATTAGTGTTGAACCTAAATAAGTGTTATTTGGTGTTTGCGTTGAGCATGAATATGATTCGATCATGTTTATTGCAATACGGTTAGAATAATTGTTGTTCTGTTTACATGAATAGAACCTTCTATGATCATACACACCAACGAAAATGGTTTGTTGGATCTCGATCGTAGTAATACACATATTCATAATATTGAAGCCAAAAAGATGCAAAGTTAATAATGATAGTGCAACTTATTTGTGGCACTGCCGTTTGGGTCATATCAGTGTAAAGCGCATGAAGAAACTCCATAAAGATGGATTTTCGAAATCACTTGGTTATGAATCATTTGATGCTTGCGAACCGTGCCTATTGGGCAAGATGACTAAAACTCCGTTCTTCGGAACAATGGAACGAGCTACTGACTTATTGGAAATAATACATACCGATGTATGCGATCCAATGAGTGTTGATGCTCGTGGCAAATATCGTTATTTTCTGACCTTCACAAGATGATTTGAGCAGATATGGGTATATCTACTTGATGAAACATAAGTCTGAAATAGTTGAAAGGTTCAAAGAATTTCAGAGTGAAGTGGAAAAATCATCATAACAAGAAAATAAAGTTTCTGCGATCTGATCGCGGAGACGAATATTTGAGTTACGAGTTTGGTCTTCAATTAAAACAATGTGGAATAGTTTCACAAACTCATGCCACCTGGAACACCACAGCTTTATGGTGTGTCCGAATGTCGTAACCGCACTTTATTGGATATGGTGCGATCTATGATGTCTCTTACTGATTTACCGCTATCATTTTGGGGTTATGCTTTAGAGACGGCCGCATTCACGTTAAATAGGGCACCATCAAAATCCGTTAAGACGACGCCTTATGAACTATGGTTTGGCAAGAAACCAAAGTTGTCGTTTCTTAAAGTTTGGGGCTGCGATGCTTATGTGAAGAAACTTCAACCAGATAAGCTCGAACCCAAATCGGAGAAATGTGTCTTCATAGGATACCCAAAAGAGACTATTGGGTACACCTTCTATCACAGATCTGAGGGCAAGATTTTCGTTGCTAAAATCGGATCCTTTCTAGAGAAGGAGTTTCTCTCGAAAGAAGTGAGTGGGAGGAAAGTAGAACTTGATGAGATAACTGTATCTACTCCCTTATTGGAAAGTAGTTCATCACAAGAACCGGTTCTTGTGACAACTACTCCAATTAGTGAGGAAGCTAATGATATTGATCATGAAACTTCAGATCAAGTTTCTACTGAACCTCGTAGGTCTACCAGAATAAGATCCGCACCAGTGTGGTACGGTAATCCAATTCTGGAAGTCATGTTGCTTGGCAATGATGAACCTACGAACTATGAGGAAGCAATGATGAGCCCAGATTCCGCAAAATGGCTAGAGGCCATGAAATCTGAGATGGGATCCATGTATGAAAACAAAGTATGGACTTTGGTTGACTTGCCCGATGATCTGCAAGCCATTGAGAATAAATGGATTTTTAAGAACAAGACTGACGCTGATGGTAATATAACTGTCTATAAAGCTCGACTTGTTGCGAAAGGTTTTCGACAAGTTCAAGGGGTTGACTATGATGAGACTTTCTCACCCGTAGCGATGCTTAAGTCTGTCCGAATCATGTTAGCTATTGTTGCATTTCATAATTATGAAATTTGGCAAATGGATGTCAAAACTGCATTCTTGAATGGATTTCTAGAAGAAGAGTTGTATATGATGCAGCCAGAAGGTTTTGTAGATCCAAAAGGTGCTAACAAAGTGTGCAAGCTCCAGCGTTCTATTTATGGACTGGTGCAAGCATCTCGGAGTTGGAATAAACGCTTTGATAGTGTGATCAAAGCATATGGTTTTATACAGACTTTTGAAGAAGCCTGTATTTACAAGAAAGTGAGTGGGAGCTCTGTAGCATTTCTAAAATTATATGTGCATTGTATATTGGAAATGATATCGAAATTCTGGATAGCATGAAAGGATACTTGAATAAGAGTTTTTCAAAGCAAGACCTCGGTGAAGCTGCTTACACATTGAGCATCAAGATCTATATAGATAGATCAAGACGCTTGATAAGATTTTCAATAAGTACATACCTTGATAAATTTTTGAAATTGTTCAAAATGGAACAGTCAAAGAAGGAGTTCTTGCCTGTGTTACAAGGTGTGAAGTTGAGTAAGACTCAAGACCCGACCATTGCAGAAAATAGAAAGAGAATGAAAAGTCATTCCCTATGCCTCAGTCATAGGTTCTATAAAGTATGCTATGCTGTGAACCAGACCTATTGTATACCTTGCTCTGTGTTTGGCAAAGGAATACAATTTTGATCTAATAAGTAGATCACTGGACATGGGTCAAGAATATCCTTAGTGAGGATTAAGGAGATGTTTTTCGATTATGGAGGTGATAAAAGAGCCCGTCGTTAAAGTTACAACGATGCAAGCTTTTACACCAATCCAGATGACTCTAAGTCTCAATCTGGATACATATTGAAAGTGGGAGCAATTAGCTAGAGTAGCTCCGTGCAGAGCATTGTGGACATAGAATATTTGCGAAATACATACGGCTCTGAATATGACAGACCCGTTGACTAAGCTTCTCTCACGAGCAAAACATGATCATACCTTAGTACTCTTTTGGGTGTTAACCACATAGCGATGTGAACTAGATTATTGACTCTAGTAAACCCTTTGGGTGTTGGTCACATGACGATGTGAACTATGGGTGTTAATCACATACAGATGTGAATATTGGTGTTGAATCACATGATGATGTGAACTAGATTATTGACTCTAGTGCAAGTGGGAGACTGAAGGAAATATGCCCTAGAGGCAATAATAAATTTATTATTTATTTCCTTATATCATGATAAATGTTTATTATTCATGCTAGAATTGTATTAACCGGAAACATAATACATGTGTGAATACATAGACAAACATAGTGTCACTAGTATGCCTCTACTTGACTAGCTCGTTTATCAAAGATGGTTATGTTTCCTAACCATGGACAAAAGAGTTGTCATTTGATTAACGGGATCACATCATTAGGAGAATGATGTGATTGACTTGACCCATTCCATTAGCTTAGCACTTGATCATTTAGTATGTTGCTATTGCTTTCTTCATGACTTATACATGTTCCTGTAACTATGAGATTATGCAACTCCCGTTTACCGGAGGAACACTTTGGGTGCTACCAAACGTCACAATGTAACTGGGTGATTATAAAGGAGTACTACAGGTGTCTCCAAAGGTACATGTTGGGTTGGCGTATTTCGAGATTAGGTTTTGTCACTCCGATTGTCGGAGAGGTATCTCTGGGCCCTCTCGGTAATGCACATCACTATAAGCCTTGCAAGCAATGTAGCTAATGAGTTAGTTACGGAATGATGCATTATGTAACGAGTAAAGAGACTTGTCGGTAACGATATTGAACTAGGTATTGGATACCGACAATCAAATCTCGGGCAAGTAACATACCGATGACAAAGGGAACAACGTATGTTGTTATGCGGTTTGACCGATAAAGATCTTCGTAGAACATGTAGGAACCAATATGGGCATCTAGGTCCCGCTATTGGTTATTGACCGAGAATGGTTTTAGGTCATGTCTACATAGTTCTCGAACCCGTAGGGTCCGCACGCTTAACGTTTCGATGACAGTTTTATTATGAGTTTACAAGTTTTGATGTACCTAAGTTTGTTTGGAGTCCCGGATGTGATCACGGACATGACGAGGAGTCTCGGAATGGTCAAGACATAAAGATTGATATATTTGAAGCCTATGTTTGGACATCGGAATGGTTCCGGGTGAAATCGGCATTTTACCGGAGTACCGGGAGGTTACCGGAACCCCCCGGGGGGTTAATGGGCCTACATGGGCCACGAGGGAGAAGAGAGAAGGAGCCAGGAGGGGGCCGCGCGCCCCTCCCCCTCCTAGTCCGAATAGGACAAGGGAAGGGGGCGGCGCCCCCCCTTTCCTTCCCCTCTTCCTCCTCTTCCCCCCCTTCTCCTATTCCAACTAGGAAAGAAGGGAGTCCTACTCCCGGTGGGAGTAGGACTCCCCCCTTGGCGCGCCCTCCTTGGCCGGCCGCCTCCTCCCCCCTGGCTCCTTTATATACGGGGGCGGGGGGGCACCCTAGACACACAAGTTGATCTACGGATCGTTCCTTAGCCGTGTGCGGTGCCCCTCTCCACCATATTCCACCTCGGTCATATCATCACGGAGTTTAGGTGAAGCCCTGCGCCGGTAGAGCATCATCATCCTCACCATGCCGTCGTGCTGACGGAACTCATCCCCGAAGCTTTGCTGGATCGGAGCCCGGGGATCATCATCGAGCTGAACGTGTGCTGAACTCGGAGGTGCCGTACGTTCGGTGCTTGGATCGGTCGGATCGTGAAGACGTACGACTACATCAACCGCGTTGTCATAACGCTTCCGCTTACGGTCTACGAGGGTACGTGGACGAACACTCTCCCCTCTCGTTGCTATATCATCACCATGATCTTGCATGTGCGTAGGAAAATTTTTGAAATTACTGCGTTCCCCAACAAGATGGGCGTGAAAGGAGTGAACATAAAACGGATTCAAATATTTGAATTCAAGATGATGATACATGTAATCCATACTTGAACCAAAATTGATCTATCAAACATGCATACTCATATGAATTCACGCGCATCTATGTTATTTAATATGTAGATATTACTGATCCATACATTTTAGTAGAACATAATTTGGTTTAAATTTTTTGAATTCAACCTTATGATTGTGAGAACATTGTATTTGTAAATCATATTATACATATAAAGGAGCAGAATTCTTTGTTGTGCTTTTGAAAGTGTATATAAAAATGATGTATATAGAACTTTATTCCAATCGAAAATGGATCCTGCCAGAAAAAAAATAGAATACAAATGGGATTCGACTTGAGTTGGCACGGTAAACTTGCACTCTGCAAAATTTGAACGAAGCGGGGAAAGTCGCAGTAACCGCCTGAAACCAAAATCTGCGAGATGGAAATTACTACTGCCTATCCCTGCCATGCAAAGCCTATGTGCTCGATTTCTATAGGCTTCTACAGGGGTAGGTTTGTAATTTCACTCAAACGTGACATAACCGCCTCTCACCCAGATTCATACACGGTGGGCGCCAAAACACAGTGTGTCCTTGGCCGAAATCGACTCCCTCCCTAATTCATATAGGGTGGGCGCCAAAAACAAACTCTCGTCGGCAAATATTTGGTGTATGCGAGATTACCATCCTATCCCCAACCGACTAATATTGTTGTGATGTAGGAAATTTCAAACGGGGGTTAAGTTTGTAGATTTCCTCGCATTTGAGATAAGCGTGCCCTGAAGACATGGTTCCCCCCTTCCTCTCTACCTCCATTTCCCCATTCGTACTCCGTGGGCGCCAAAACACCCTCTCCACCCCAGCCTCCTCCGTCTGCCACCCCATCCACCGCCGTCCTCCTCCACCATGTCGGAGCTGATACCCCGACGCCACCGTCCATTACAAGAGCTTGACCTCTCTTATCCACGGCTTCAAACAGGGATCCTTGTATCTCGTCCTCTCACTTCATCCCCGTCGTCGTCCACCTTGCCGGCGCCGCTCCTATGACCGTCTCGTCCACCGCGCCCGGCCACCACCGTCTACCCTCCTAGATCTACTTCCACGCCGCCGACAGCCATCGCTACCGCAGCATCGTCAAATTCTCAGTAGATGCATACAGGGTGCCACACCATAGGCGGTACTCTTTCGTATCTGCTCAACTTATTTATCACAGCAAGAAAATAGATCACCACTGATTTACTCTGATTTCTTGTCCATCACTTACTCGCTAGTTGAAAGCAAACATTGGTTGTGAAGTTGCCTTTGTCCGGTTTGCACCTTCAGATCCGCCATGGCACGCTCAACACTATACTCCCAATGCTTATGGTTTTCCCCTTTTATATTCCACACTAGTTAAATCACAATAGAGTAAATTTCAAAGTTGGGTCGGTCGATTTTTCAGAGCTCGCCGGAGTTCGCCGGTGCGAACGAAGGGGATCGGGTGGGGATGGTGGTTGTGGGGGCAGTGGTGGGGCCTCGCCAAATGAAGAAAACTCGACGCGGGTGGGGCGGGGTGGGGTGGGGGTGGCGGAGGAACATAGTCGATGGGGCCGGTGGTCTGGCCGGCGGCCCGTGCGATGTTCTGTATGGGAAGAATCAGAGACGAGGAAGAAGAAGGGTTAGGAGACGTAGGATCTTCATCCAACCGCCTAAAATGGTCGACTGACCCAAATGACAAAAGTCACACGACTTGCATGCAGACATGCCTTTATATTCAGTACCATCATCGTACCTTCTTAGCACTGCTCCTGAATCCATCAAGCTAAACAACGTGCCACTCATAATTCCAAACTTATTACTCAAGTTTGAATCTGATATGATGCTGATATTACTAAAACAGATAACATTTAATTGGTCAGCTAATGTTCCTACTTTACTTTAAAAAGCACATGCACCACATATAGAGACACAACAGGGAGTTGCTTTCTTAATGCGCTCTGGTTCATCATGTGTCGGCACTGCGCAACGAACATTTTATTATCCAAAATATGCTTGCTCTTCTTTAGCATGTTCCTCTTCCGTTCTTCTTTAATAAGTACTCTCTCCGTTCCTAAATACAAGTCTTTGTATAGATTCTACGCTGGACTACATATGGAGCAAAATGAGTGAATCTACACTCTAAAATGTATCTGGATACATCTGTATGTGATCCATAGTGGAAATCTCTACAAAGACTTATATTTTGGAATGGAGGGAGTATGATAGTAGTACAGTATGTTCCTTGTAGTGAAGATGAGCAGGGACATTTGCAGTGTAGAGGTCTATACGGTCGGTTGTGATGGACACTTTCAACTCTTCGGGCCTCTTTGATTTGTAGGATTTTGTAAACATAGGAATAGGATTTGTAGTGGCCTGCCCACTTGAATCTTACAAGAATAGCAAGGAAATGTGGGGAGCTGTGTCGCCTTTGAGAGTTACACTGATATTAACAGTACCGCACCTTCAGTTGAAGAGAGCTGGTATCCGAAGCCTTTCTAGCCGTACCGGCAATACTAGCACATATACTTCAGCAAGTTCCACTTTGCTGATTTTACTCTGGTGCTTACGGTTTTCCCGTTATATCTACACTATGATCTGTGTAGCTGCTTTGTGTCACACTAGTAGTAGTCCACTCTTGAAGCTAAACACTGCAATGACTTACAAAATTGGCACCAATGCATTGAGTGTCATTCTGGATGCAATGAAACTCATACGCTCCCCACCTGTTGATTCTTGTTCAGAATATGATCCTAATGACTATTCTAACCTCGAGGAGTCAAAGGCAGATGGCCTGTCCTGTTCACCCATCAAGGTGTCTATTCTAATTTGGCGAGGTTTTATTGATTGCGCGTATCTTGCATATGTTGTCTTGCATTTCTTCTACTTTGTTGCACTGCCATCTACTTAGTTTACTCATCATATATGTTGAGATGCCATGCCCATCCATTATCAATGCATATTCCATCTGTCATCATACCATGTTTTTCCTCTCAAATGTTGTTCTTGTGCACCAGACATCAAAAAGGAAGAGGATGATTGCCGAACCTGAAGGAGCACCAGCAAAGTCCTTGAAAAACATGGTGGTGCCGAAGAAATCAGACAGCACCCCACTTATATTGGTTGCACAACCAGTGACACAAAACGTAGGACCGACTCCAGCAGACTGTACCCATACTTCACTGGCCACACCACTAGCCCCACCACACAGGACCTGCACTGCAGCAAACGGTATACTGATTTCAGTTGCCATAGCACCAGCCATACCACAGAAAAACCCCACTCCAGCAAAAAGTACAGTGATGTCTACTATGCAACCTTCTTCTTGTAGACATTGTTGGGCCTCCAAGTGCAGAGGTTTGTAGGACTGTAGCAAATTTCCCTCAAGTGGATGATCTAAGGTTTATCAATCCATGGGAGGTGTAGGATGAAGATGGTCTCTCTCAAACAACCCTGCAACCAAATAACAAAGAGTCTCTTGTGTCCCCAACACACCCAATACAATGGTAAATTGTACAGGTGCACTAGTTCGGCGAAGAGATGGTGATACAAGTGCAATATGGATGGTAGATATAGGTTTTTGTAACCTAGAAATATAAAAACAGCAAGGTAAATAATGATAAAACTTAGCGTAAACGGTATTGCAATGCTAGGAAACAAGGCCTAGGGTTCATACTTTCACTAGTGTAAGTTCTCTTAACAATAATAATAGAATTGGATCATATAACTATCCCTCAACATGCAACAAAGAGTCACTTCAAAGTCACTAATAGCAGAGAACAAACGAAGAGATTATTGTAGGGTACGAAACCACCTCAAAGTTATCCTTTTTGATCGATCTATTCAAGAGTCCGTAGTAAAATAACATGAAG
Source organism: Triticum aestivum (assembly GCF_018294505.1). Classification (NCBI taxonomy): domain Eukaryota; kingdom Viridiplantae; phylum Streptophyta; class Magnoliopsida; order Poales; family Poaceae; genus Triticum; species Triticum aestivum. The sequence goes on from NC_057810.1 coordinate 149,356,450, forward strand.
CGTTTCCGTTTGATCTACCATAGAGTTTGTACTAGAATAACACCTTAAGATACAAATCAACCAAAACCCTAATGTCACCTAGATACTCCAATATCACCTCAAGTATCCATGGGTATGATTATATGATATGCATCACACAATCTCATATTCATCTATTCAACCAACACAAAGAACTTCAAAGAGTGCCCCAAAGTTTCTACCGAAGAGTCAAGACGAAAACGTGTGCCAACCCCTATGCATAAGTTCACAAGGTCACTGAACCTGCAAGTTGATCACCAAAACATGCATCAAGTAGATCACGTGATATCCCATTGTCACCACAGGTAAGCACATGCAAGACATACATCAAGTGTTCTCAAATCCTTAAAGACTCAATCCGATAAGATAACTTCGAAGGGAAAACTCAATACATTACAAGAGAGTAGAGGGGGATGTCGTGGTTCTAAGCTTGACAGTAGAGTGGGGGGTAGGTATGGAGAGGCAAGGTCCTAGCTATGGAGAGGTTGTAAGCACAAAGGATGTACGAGTTCAGGCCCTTCTCGGAAGAAGTAATAGCCCTACGTCTCGGAGCCCGGAGGCGGTCGAGTGGATTATGAATGTACGGATTACAAGGTGCCGAACCCCTCTGCCTATGGAGGGGGGGTGGCTTATATAGAGTGCGCCAGGACCCCAGCCAGCCCACGTAGGAGAGGGTTTAAGGTGAGTTAAGTCTGGGGCGTTACTGGTAACGCCCCACATAAAGTGCCTTTACTATCATAAAGTCTACTTAATTACAGGCCGTTGCGGTGCAGAGTGCCTCTTGACCTCCTGGTGGTCGAGTGAGTCTTCGTGGTCGAGTCCTTCAGGCTAGTCGAGTGAATCCTCGTTGGTCGACTGGAAGGCGACCTCTTCTAGGGATGTCCTAGGGTAAGTTACTTGGAACAGGTTCATGACCCTACCCTAGGTACATAACCCCATCATTAGCCCCCGAATGGATTGAGGCTTCGAGTGAAGAAGGAGTTGATGTCGTTTCCGATTAACCTTTGCGCTCTAGTTGTGCGCTGTTCTGGATCAAAGAATCTCTTCGTTGACAGGGAGCAATTTGTCTTCGGTCGACTCGATCCATTCTATTTTTGCGTCGAGTGATCTTTCGAGCTTCGACGATCTCCGAGCGACGGATCGCCGGAAACACCGCGTCTGACAGACTGATTTGTTGCTCGCGGATTCCGCGGGGTGCGAAATTTGGGGGCGCGCGCGAAGCGGGGCTGACCGCGGCGTTCGGATGGGACGGGGCATAGACGCCTCGATCTCCGCGCCGCCTTTTTCGCCACGTATCCAGTCCTCATAACTGCTCCCAGATATGATTAGATCGACCGGACCCACATGTCAGCCACTCGGAAGGGACCTTATAAATGTGCCCGGCGAGGATTTCTGTGCTGCGCCTCAGCATTCTCCCTCTCTCCCTCTGCTTCCTTCCTCCCTGCTCAGCGTGCTCGCTCTCGCCCCCACACCACTTCCCTTCGTGCATCTCACCGGCGACCATGGCCAAGGAGAAGACGGCGGCGCTGGAGCGTGCCAAGAAGGCGTCGGCATCGGAGAAGGCGAAGGGGAGATCCACCAGCCGCAGAGGGTCCTCGTCCAGATCCCGCCTGCCGAAAGGCTGGGTCCAAGGAGACTGGATCCAGTCGACCATCATGGAGAAGGACCTCCTTGACATGGCCAACGAGGGCTTGATCCCCCACGGAGCTGCGAGGTTGCCGGGGAAGGAGTGGCAGCCACAGCCAGAAGAGGGTGAGTGTGTGCTTCTGGCCACTCATGTTGATCGTGGGTTTTCCTTGCCGCCAAGCATTTTCTTCCGTGGCTTCTTGAATTTCTTTGGAGCGCAGCTCCACCACTTTACCCCAAACTCCATTGCCTATCTTGCTGCATTCGTGTCCATGTGTGAGGGTTTCTTGGGCTGTCGACCGCACTGGGGTTTGTTCAAACGTATCTTCACGTGTCGCTCTCAGACCGTGAAGAAGGCGAGCCCAGGTGATGAGAAGACCCGAGTCGTCCAAATGTGTGGGGGCCTGGGGATTCAGGTGAGGAATAATAGCACCTTCCCGCCCATGTCCTTTCCCGAGTCCGTCAGAGGCTGGCAGTCGACTTGGTTCTACTGTCAGGTCCAGTCGACGCCAGGGCAGTCGAATGGACTCCCTCCGTTTACCATGGACCGAGTGAACAAGCCCTCCCCTCTGAAGCTGATTCCGGAGGAGAAAGCCGACGTGAAGATGTTGATGGAGCGCGTGGTGCAGTTGGTTCGGGAGGGGGTGACGGGCATGGATCTTCTGGAGGTCTTCCTCAGGCGTCGCATCCAACCCCTTCAATTCCGGAGCCACTGCATGTGGTTGTACTGTGGGCCCGAAGACGAGACTAGAGTCCATCCAGAAGAAGTCGACGATGCCACTCTGGAAAGATGGATGGTAGCCGTTACCGGAAACAGGGACAACCCGCGCGGAGCCAGAAGGATTCCTCCACTCGACCACAACAGCGACCCAAACAAGGTACACTTGCTCTGCTTTCCATTGTGTCCTTGTCGTATTCATTTCTGCTAACCCTGTCGACTGGTCGACTGATCCTTGTTTGGGCATCTGCTAGGCCTTCACCGAGCTGTACTCGATGCCCAATGGGGCACAAGCTTCGACTGAGGAAGGCGAGGCGAGCGGGGGCGAGGCGAGCGGGGGCGAGAGCCAGGAAGAGGAGGAATGGGACTCGGATGCTGCAGGGGATGATGACGACGATGACGATGATGAAGGTGATGAAGATGACATCGAGGACGAGGAAGAAGAGGAGGAGGAGGTCGTTCCATCGCGCTCAGAAAGGCGGTCGAAGCTTGTCCACGACCCTTCGACCGAACGTGGTAAGGGGGTTGCGACCGCCACTCAGTCGACCAAGCGCCCTCGGACCACCTCTCCGGCGCCGACTGAAAAGGCGCCAAAGCAGCCCAGGGCGGCCTCATCGAAGCCGACCAAGCTCCTGCCAAAAATGAAGGTGTCCATCCCCACCATATCAGGGTAATTGTGTTGCTCATATTTTCTTATTCTGTGCGAACTTTATCTCTGGTCGACGCTGCGGTTAGTCGACTGATCCTTTGGAGTTGCAGTGCTGCTACTTCTGAGACCTCGGCCCGGGCCGATGACCACGAGATGGAGGATGCAGCAACTTCGAATCCAGGTACTGTGTTCTTAATACCATTCTTAGTCGACTGACTCGCGATCTCTGATCCTGATCCTTCTCCGCAGCTCCACCTAACACTGTTATCGATCTTCCTGATGATGATGAGGATGAAGAGCCGCTGAAGCACAGGAGGAGTCGGAAAGCGTCCGCCAGTAAGGTGCCTCAGGATGTGCCGGCGCCTGAAATTCTGACTGTGGAGGAGGAGAACACCACTCGACACACGGTGACCTTCGCGAATCCACTGACGAGTGCTCAGCAGCCTTCCCTCTTCATGACGCACCACGTCCCAGAGGACCAAGCTGGCGCAGCGAAGGAGGCGATACGCCAGGCGGGACTCATGATGGAGCAGCTGAAGACCATCCGGGACGCAAGCCAGGCAGCTTATGACGCCAGTTCTGCCCTCCAAAGCAATGTCCAGGTCAGTCGACCGCTGTTTGTTCTGTTGGATATGCTACCAAAAACTTTTCTTTTCCGGAATTTATATTAGTCACCCACTGGGTGTGTCGAATAAACTCCGTGTTAGCGGGGGCACGCTGAGTGCACCCGCTGGGTGTAGTCCCCAAGGCTAAGGTCGACTGCTGGCAGTTGGCCTTAGGCTTTATGATGTCAATCTTTCTGTCAGTCGACTGGTCGACTGGATTTCGCAAACCGGTGGGGGCACGCTGAGTGCACCCACTGGGTGTAGTCCCCAAGGCTAAGGTCGACTGCTGGCAGTCGGCCTTAGGCTTTATGATGTCAATCTTTCTGTCAGTCGACTGGTCGACTGGATTTCGCAAACCGGTGGGGGCACGCTGAGTGCACCCACTGGGTGTAGTCCCCGAGACTGTGGTCGACTGCTTGCAGTTGATCACAGTCTTAGAGAATGCGTCTCGCACACTGTTTTTTTTTTTTGAGGTCGATTGGTCGACTTTGTCTTCAACGGGATTAGTGGGGGCACGCTGAGTGCACCCACTGGGTGTAGTCCCCGAGACTACGGTCGAATGCTTGTATTCGGCTGTAGTCTTAGAAACGTGTGTTTTTCCCTTTTTCACTCGGAAGTGAGTTACATTTGACGTTTAGTCGATTGGTTCTTCGCAGAACTCCTGTGATCTTGTGGCTCGCTACTCAGAGCTGGAACAAAAACATACTCAAGTCGAGCTGAGCTTGAAGCTGGTTCAGGAGAAGCTGACAAAGGCAAAGGAGGAGACTGAAGGTATGTTTGGTGAGACCCTGACGACTGCTTTTCCCCTTGCTTGTTTCGGCATCTGATCTCGCTGTAACTTGCAGGTAAGGTAAGGGAGGCCCAGCAGAAGAAAGACCTTGAGCTAGCTGAGAAGATCAAGCTTGCTGACGAGAAGTTAGCTTCATTCACCAAGCTCGAACAAGACAATACCAATCTGAAAACTGCTCTTGGGATTGCCAACAAGGAAGTCAGTCGACTGAGAACTGACAAAGCTGCCTTGACCGACCAAGTCAGCAAATTGACTGAGAAGAAAACTGAACTGGAGGCCTTCCTGAGTGGCCTTGCCAAGAAGCTGTTTCTTATGCTTGAAGGTAAACCTCCATGTTTGGCAAATATTTCCAACTGTGGCTTCTTCCATTCGACTATCCCCTTGACTTAGTGATCACCCTTGCAGAATTTTGTCAAAACTTTGAAGAGGAAACCAGCCGACTGGAGCCAAACCTTGACCCCGTCAATTCTCCGGTGAACGACGAAGTTGCTATGGATGTTTTCCGACTGGAGTCTCGTGTCGCAGCTGTCGTGGACTATCTCGCAAGGCTGAAGGCCGCCACATCTCGCATCGACTCGACGCTCTGGCCTGAGGAGACACTTCAGAATGACCTTGAGTCGCTGATGGCCCGCTTGAACACGATCCCTGGTCGAGTGCAGGAGTGGAAGAAGTCCTCGGCTCGGTGTGGTGCAGATGTCGCTCTGTGTCTGGCCCGAGTCCACTGCAAAGATGCACGAGAGGAGAAGCTGGCGGCCCTTCGGGTGGCCAATACCAAGAAGCACAACTTCAGGTCCTTTATGGAGACTTTCCTTGCAGCTGCCACTCGGATCACCGACGGAATTGACCTTGATGAATTTGTTGCACCTTCCAGCCCTCCACAGGAGGGGTAAAAAACTTCTTCTGACTCGACACTTTAAATTTGCCTCGGTATGCCGAGTGGAATTGTAACCGACAAACCTTAACAGGCTTGACGCCCGAGCACTTTCGGTTCCTTTAGATATCGATTCAAACTTGAATTTGGCGCTTGAATATGATTGCCTTCGGCTCGGAATGTCTTTTGCAGGTTTGAAGCAAGGTACCTGTACCGCAATCGACTTATTCTTTAACCCACTTAGGCGAGCACTGGGCTGCAGCTAAGCCTCCGAGTGAGAGGGTCGCTCTTCACTCGGTAGGATTTTTGTAACTTAGGCGAGCGCAGGGCTGCAGCTAAGCCCCCGAGTGAGAGGGTTGCTCTCCACTCGGTAAGATTTTTATAACTTAGGCGAGCACGACGCTGCAGCTAAGCCTCCGAGTGGAAGGCTGGCTTACCACTCGGTAGGATTTTGATAACTTAGGCGAGCACGAGGCTGCAGCTAAGCCCCCGAGTGAGAGGATCGCTCTTCACTCGGTAGGATTTTCACAACTTAGGCGAGTGCTTGGACTGCAGCTAAGCCCCCGAGTGAGAGGGTTGCTCTTCACTCGGTAGGATTTTTATAACTTAGGCGAGCACGAGGCTGCAGCTAAGCCTCCGAGTGAGAGGGTTGCTCTTCACTCGGTAGGATTTTTATAACTTAGGCGAGCCCTTGGACTGCAGCTAAGCCCCCGAGTGGAAGGCTGGCTTACCACTCGGTAGGATTTTCACAACTTAGGCGAGTGCTTGGACTGCAGCTAAGCCCCCGAGTGAAAGGCTGGCTTACCACTCGGTAGGATTTTGATAAACTTAGGCGAGTGCTTGGACTGCAGCTAAGCCCCCGAGTGGAAGGCTGGCTTACCACTCGGTAGGATTTTGATAAACTTAGGCGAGTCCTTGGACTGCAGCTAAGCCCCCGAGTGGAAGGCTGGCTTACCACTCGGTAGGATTTTGATAAACTTAGGCGAAACGGATTCGCAGCTAAGCCTCCGAGTGAGAGTCTGGCTCACCACTCGATAGGATTTTTACAAACTTAGGCGAAACGGATTCGCGGCTAAGCCACCCACTGAGGGGGAGTTTTTATGTGGACAAAAATAAAAAGTGATGACACAATTATTTCTAAACCCATGAACTACAGAAGTACTTTATTGCAACTCATCCGAGTGATAAAACTTAAGTGTAAAATGGGCGGAGTAGCTCCGCGTTCCAAGCTCGGGGCTCGTCGATATTATGCTCGACGTTGTAAAGATGGTACGCCCCGTTGTGGAGAACCTTGGTGACGATGAAGGGGCCTTCCCAAGAAGGAGCAAGCTTGTGTGGTTTGTGCTGATCCACTCGGAGAACCAAATCCCCTTCCTGGAAGGCTCGACCTCTCACATTTCGGGCGTGGAAACGGCGCAGATCTTGTTGGTAAATGGTCGACCGGATCAGAGCCATCTCCCTTTCTTCCTCTAAAAGGTCGACTGCGTCCTACCGCGCTTGTTCAGCTTCTGCTTCGTTGTAGATTTCGACTCGAGGAGCATTGTGGAGAAGATCACTCGGCAAGACTGCTTCGGCTCCATAGACCAAGAAGAATGGAGTTCTTCCGGTCGACCGATTGGGCGTGGTCCGCAGTCCCCAGAGTACAGATGGAAGTTCGTCGACCCAAGCTCCAGCCGCGTGTTTGAGATCACGCATCAGTCGCGGCTTCAGTCCCTTGAGAATCAGTCCATTAGCTCGCTCTGCTTGTCCATTCGACTGCGGATGGGCGACTGATGCGTAGTCGACCCGTGTGCCCTGGGAGTTGCAGAAGGTTCTGAATTCCTCTGAGTCAAAGTTCGACCCATTATCCGTAATGATGCTGTGCGGGACTCCATATCTGAATATTAGTTCCCTGATGAAGCTAACAGCAGTACCGGTGTCGAGGCTCTTGATTGGTTTAGCCTCGATCCACTTGGTGAACTTGTCGACTGCCACCAGTACATGCGTGAAGCCACTTCGTCCTGTACTCAAAGGGCCGACCATGTCCAGCCCCCAGACTGCAAAAGGCCAGACGAGTGGGATGGTCTTCAAAGCTGACGCAGGTTTGTGCGACATATTCGAGTAGAACTGACATCCCTCGCACTTATCCACTATCTCCTTTGCCATCTCATTCGCCTTGGGCCAGTAAAATCCGGCTCGGTATGCTTTGGCCACGATGGTCCGGGAGGACGCATGATGACCACAGGTCCCCGAGTGAATATCATTGAGGATGAGTCGACCTTCTTCTGGTGTTATGCACTTCTGACCGACTCCAGTCGTGCTCTCTCTGTATAATTGTCCTTTGATGACGGTAAAGGCCTTAGATCGACGGACGATCTGTCGAGCCTCTTCCTCATCCTCCGGAAGCTCTTTCCTCAAGATATATGCGACATACGGAATCGTCCAGTCGGGAATGACTACCAAAACCTCCATGATCAAGTCGACCACCGCTGGGACTTCAACTTCAGTCGGATCTGTGGCACTCTTGGGCTGCGGAGTTTCTTCGGTGAAAGGATCTTCTTTGACTGACGGAGTATGTATATGCTCCAAGAACACACCACTCGGAATGGCTTCTCTCTTGGAACCTATCTTTGCTAGATCATCAGCTGCTTGATTTTTCAGTCGGGGTATATGATGGAGCTCCAACCCCTCAAACTTTTTCTCCAGCTTCCTCACTGCACTGCAGTATCCAGTCATGGCTGGGCTTCTCACGTCCCACTCTTTCATCACCTGATTGACCACTAAATCCGAGTCGCCATAGACCATTAGGCGACGGACGCTGAGTGAAATGGCCATGCGCAACCCATATAGGAGGGCCTCATATTCTGCCTCGTTGTTGGAGGAATCAAAGTGAATCTGGAGCACATATCTGAGCTTATCTCCTCTGGGGGAAACTAGGACAACCCCAGCACCGGAACCATTCAACATCTTAGAACCATCGAAAAACATGGTCCAATGCTCCGAGTGAACTTCAGTCGGCTGCTGCTGTTCGATCCACTCGGCGAGGAAATCTGCTATTGCCTGGGACTTAATGGCTTTCTTTGCCTCAAACTTGATATCAAGGGGAAGAAGTTCAATCGCCCATTTGGCCACTCGACCAGTTGCATCTCTGTTGTGCAAAATCTCTGATAGTGGAGCGTCGCTGACGACTGTGATTGAATGGTCAGAGAAATAATGAGCAACCTTCTTTGTGGTCATGTATATTCCGTACACAAGCTTCTGATAATGAGGATATCTCTGCTTGGATGGAGTCAAGACTTCAGACAAATAATACACTGGGCGCTGAACTTTGAGAGCTTTTCCTTCTTCTTTCCGCTCGACCGTTAGCACAGTACTGACGACTTGTCCTGTGGCTGCGATGTAGAGCAACAGAGGCTCTTTGCTGATTGGAGTAGCAAGCACCGGCTGGGTGGAGAGCAGAGCTTTTAGCTCGGCAAACGCTGCATCAGCTTCTGGAGTCCACTCGAACTTGTCAGCCTTCTTCATCAGTCAGTAAAGAGGCAATGCCTTTTCACCGAGTCGTGAGATGAATCGACTTAATGCGGCCAAGCATCCAGTAAGCTTCTGGACATCGTGCACTCGCACAGGGCGTTTCATTCGGAGAATAGTGCCAATCTTTTCTGGGTTGGCGTCGATTCCCCGTTCGGAAACGAGAAAACCGAGTAACTTGCCACCAGGAACTCCAAATGTGCACTTTGATGGATTGAGCTTGATATCATACCTTCTGAGGTTGGCAAATGTTTCGGCGAGGTCAGCGAGCAGGTCGGAACCTTTTCGTGACTTGACAACAATATCATCCATATAAGCTTCCACATTCCGACTGATTTGAGTGAGCAGACACTTCTGGATCATTCGCATAAATGTGGCTCTGGCATTCTTGAGGCCGAATGGCATGGTGATATAGCAGAAGCACCCGAATGGAGTGATGAAAGCTGTTTTTACTTCATCGGGCCCATACAGACGGATCTGGTGGTACCCGGAGTAAGCATCTAAAAAAGACAACCTCTCGCATCCCGCGGTCGAGTCAACAATTTGATCTATGCGAGGGAGAGGAAAGTGATCTTTCGGGCAGGCCCGGTTGATGTGCTTGAAATCAATGCACATTCGGAGCGACTTGTCCTTCTTAGGAACCATGACGACATTAGCGAGCCACTCGGAGTGGAATATCTCTCGGATAAATCATGCCGCCAACAGTCGAGCCACTTCTTCACCGATGGCCTTTCTCTTCTGGACGGCGGACCGCCGAAGATGTTCTTTGACTGGCTTTGCAGACGAGTCGACTCTTAGGCGATGCTCAGCCAGTCCCCTGGGAACACCTGGCATGTCAACGGGCTTCCATGCAAAAATGTCCCAGTTCTCACGGAGGAACTAGATGAGCGCTTCTTCCTATTTTGGGTCGAGTGTTGTGGAGATGCGGGTCGGAGCTGCTTCGGGGTCGGTCGGGTGAATGTGAACAGGCTTCGTCTCACCGGACGACTGGAATGCAGATTCTGTGGCGGGCTTCTTGGATCGCAGCAAGTCACTCGGATCTGCGTTTTGCTTGTATTCTTCGAACTCGACCGCTGTCACTTGGGAATCGGCAATTTTGGAGCCCTTCTGAAAGCACTCCTCTGCCTTTTTCCTATCACCGGTGACAGTGATCACACCTTTGGGACCGGGCATCTTCAATTTGAGGTACACGTAACATGGTCGAGCCATGAACCGTGCATAGGCTGGTCTCCCCAAAATGGCATGATATGCACTTTGAAAATCCACGACCTCAAACGTCAACTTTTCTTTGCGAAAATGCTTTGAATCGCCAAACACTACGTCCAAAGCTATCTGGCCGAGTGACTCGGCCTTCTTCCCTGGTATAACTCCATGGAAGCTCATGTTACTAGTGCTCAGTCGGGACATCGGAATGCCCATACCTTTCAACGTGTCTGCATATAACAGATTCAGCCCACTTCCACCGTCCATCAGCACCTTTGTCAGTTGAGTGCCTTCGACAACTGGATCGACCACCAAAGCTTGCCTCCCAGGGGTGGCAATATGAGTCGGGTGATCAGATTGGTCGAATGTGATGGGTGTTTGAGACCACTTCAGATAATTTGCCTTTGCTGGGGCAACCATGTTAACCTCTCGGTTAATCACTTTCAGTCGACTTCTGCTTTCCACATCTGCGAAGATCATCAGAGTGGAGTTGATATGCGGATATCCTTCCTCACTGTCCTCTTTGTCTTCGGCCTTGTCCGGCTCCTTCTCCTTGTCCTTAGACTGTTTTCCCTGAAACTGCTGAATCAGGAGTCGACATTGGCGAGTGGTGTGCTTTGGGTAAATGATATTCCCCTCTTCATCTTTCTTCGTGTGAATATGACACGGCATATCCATCACGTCGTTCCCTTCTTTATCCTTTACCTTCTTGGGGTTCCAGGATCCTTTTGGTTTCCCCTTAAACTTTCCTTGAGTCACGGCCAGAGCCTCTCCAGGAGCTGCCGGTTCAGCCTTCCGTTTCTGTTTCCGACTGGTGTTTCCTTTTTCCGACTGACTCGGCTTGTGCTTGCCGCTTCGGAGTCGGTCTTCTTCTTCGCCGTTGGCGTACTTGGTAGCAATCTCCATCATCCGACTCAAGGTCATGTCACCGGTTCGACCAAATTTCAAACTCAGTTCTCTGTTCTTGACACCATCTTTGAAGGCGCATACTGCCTGATGGTCAGAGACATTTTCCACAGTGTGGTGCAAAGTGATCCACCTCTGAATATACTCTCTGAGAGTCTCATTGGTTTTCTGCACGCAGACTTGCAACTCTGTCAATCCCGCTGGTCGCTTGCAAGTCCCTTCGAACGTTCTGACGAACACTCGGGACAAATCTTCCCAAGTGTAAATGCTGCTAGGAGGCAATTGAGTCAACCATGCCCTGGCAGAACCTTCCAACATGAGGGGCAAATGCTTCATGGCCACCTCGTCGTTCCCACCACCGATCTGAACTGCCACTCGGTAGTCTTCAAGCCAAGTTTCAGGCTTAGACTCACCAGTGAACTTGCTGACTCATGTTGCCAACCTGAAATTGGGGGGAATAACTGCGGCTCTGATAGCTCTGCTGAAACATTCAGGACCAGAAACATGTACTCGACTGCTCGTGGGCACATCTCTGTCGAGTGCGCCTCGATGGGCTCTGTTCCGGTCGACCAACCCTTGCACGATAATGGATCGCGCGTCGAAGCCTGGCTCTCTGGGGTCAACTGGAACCCTACGCCCTGTACTGTACTGACGCCTATCATCTGGCTGCCGAGGAGCGTAAGACCCACCCCTCGGAGGGGAATAGGGCACTCGACGCCTATCATCTCGGTCGAGTCTGTCGCCATATTGATCTCGCCGATTCTCACGCCCTTCGCGCCGCGGAGGCGATCTGGGGCTGTGAGCCGACTGAACCGTATTCACAGTGACAGATCGACTGTGAATTCTGTTGCGCGACTGAGACACGGCTGAATTCTGATCTCCTGCTGCCCGGAGCAGATCCCTGATCTGCAGCAAACCTCTGCCAGCCTCTGATTGCGAAGGCTGAATGGACTCTGCTATACGGGTCGCAGCTGCTAAATTCTGAATTGGGGTTCGATATACCTGAGTCGGCGGGAAGAGTTGACGTCGACTGGTGTCGGGAACTCGTTGCCGCGCGCGCTCGTCGAGTGCTCGCTGAAGGTTCTCCAGTCGAGTGCGCTCGGCCAAATTGGCCAGACGCGCCTCCTCCAAGGCACGAGCCTCGGGGGTTTCTCCTGCGATGGGAATACGCAGGGGATCCTCGTTCCTGCGGCGAAGCTCTTCTCTTTGCAGAGAGTCGAGTGGCTCGGGCTGGTACTCTTCGTAGCCTCGTGCAGGGTCGCCGCCGTCGCCTGCTCCACCACCACGGGCGAAGCCAGGAGGACTGTGGGGCCCGTCGACCATCAAGATTTCCGCCGCTGGATCACTGCTTCCGCACTCGGATGCAGTCTCTCCGGAGCCAGTCGACTGATCGAACAAGCCGTAGAGAGATTCGTTGGGCTCGATTGCCGCAACTTGTGTAGTGGCCGACTGGCGAGCCACCGCGTGACTCACCCATCGCTGAAGCCTCGACCGGCCTGAGCGCTTGCGCTGGCGGGAGACCGGGAGGGTGGAAGATGGAGGAGCCGACCGATACTGGGTCGATGGTTGCCGCAGCAGAACGCCGCGGACACATGCGCGAAAATGCGTCGCACCGCGGACGGGGAGCGCATCTACGTCGAGTGGAGCCTCCTGGAGCCATGCGGAGTCGTCGGCGATGAAGGTGAGAGCGCCGAGACGGATCTCTTGACCCTCGACCAAAATTCCAGCAGACACCATGATGAAAGTACTCGGAAGAATCGCAACTTCTCCACAAAATCGCTAAAACACCTGCCCCACGGTGGGCGCCAACTGTCGTGGTTCTAAGCCTGACAGTAGAGTGGGGGGTAGGTATGGAGAGGCAAGGTCCTAGCTATGGAGAAGTTGTAAGCAAAAAGGATGTACGAGTTCAGGCCCATCTCGGAAGAAGTAACAGCCCTACGTCTCGGAGCCCGGAGGCGGTCGAGTGGATTATGAATGTACGGATTACAAGGTGCCGAACCCCTCTGCCTGTGGAGGGGGGGTGGCTTATATAGAGTGCGCCAGGACCCCAGCCAGCCCACGTAGGAGAGGGTTTAAGGTGAGTTAAGTCTGGGGCGTTACTGGTAATGCCCCACATAAAGTGCCTTTACTATCATAAAGTCTACTTAATTATAGGCCGTTGCGGTGCAGAGTGCCTCTTGACCTCCTGGTGGTCGAGTGAGTCTTCGTGGTCGAGTCCTTCAGGCTAGTCGAGTGAATCCTCGTTGGTCGACTGGAAGGCGACCTCTTCTAGGGATGTCCTAGGGTAAGTTACTTGGAACAGGTTCATGACCCTACCCTAGGTACATAACCCCATCAGGGGATAAACATCATAAGATCCAACTATAATAGCAAAGCTCGTGATACAACAAGATCGTACCACCTCAAGAACACGAGAGAGAGAGAGAGAGATCAAACACATAGCTACTGGTACATACCCTCAGCCCCGAGGGTGAACTACTCCCTCCTCGTCATGGAGAGTGCCGAGATGATGAAGATGGCCACCGGTGAGGGATCCCCCCTCCAGCAGGGTGCCGGAACAGGGTCCCGATTGGTTTTTGGTGGCTACAGAGGCTTGCGGCAGCAGAACTCCCGATCTATGGTGCTCCTGGATGTTTTGGGGGTATATGGATATATATAAGTGAAAGAAGTTGGTCAAGGGAGCCACGAGGGGCCCATGAGGGTGGGGGGCACGCCCAGGGGGGTAGGGTGCGCCCTGGACACTCGTGGCCACCTCGTTGCTTCCCTGACGTCTACTCCAAGTCTCCTGGATTGCGTTTGTTCCAAAAATAATTCTCCCAAAGGTTTCATTTCGTTTGGACTCCGTTTGATATTCCTTTTCTGCGAAACACTGAAATACGCAAAAAACAGCAATTTGGGATGGGCCTCCGATTAATAGGTTAGTCCCAAAAATAATATAAAATTGCACAGTAAAGCCCATTAAACATCCAAAACAGATAATATAATAGCATGGAACAATCAAAAATTATAGATACGTTGGAGACGTATCAAGCATCCCCAAGCTTAATTCTGCTCATCCTCGAGTAGGTAAATGATAAAAATATAATTTTTGATGTGGAATGCTACCTAGCATATTTCTCAATGTAATTTCCTTTATTGTGGCATGAATGTTCAGATCCAAAAGATTCAAGATAAAGGTTTAATATTGACATAAAAATAGCAATACTTCAAGCATACTAACAAAGTAATCATGTCTTATCAAAATAACATAGCCAAAGAAAGCTTATCCCTACAAAATCATATAGTTTGGCCATGCTTCATTTTCGTCACTCAAAATGCTCCCATCATGCACAACCCTGGTTTCAGCCAAGCAACTGGTTCATACTTTTTAATGCGCTTCAGCCTTTTCAACCCTCATGCAATACATGAGCGTAAGCCATGGATATAGCACTATGGATGGAGTAGAGTATGATGATAGGGATTATGTGGAGAAGACAAAAAGGGAGAAAGTCTCACATTGACGCGGCTAATCAACGGGCTATGGAGATGCCCATCAATTGATGTCAACGCGAGGAGTAGGGATTGCCATGCAACGGATGCACTAGGGCTATAAATGTATGAAAGCTCATAAAAAGAAACTAAGTAGGTGTGCATCCAACTTGCTTGCTCACGAAGACCTAGGGCATTTTTGAGGAAGCCCATCATTGGAATATACAAGACAAGTTCTATAATGAAAAATTCCCACTAGTATATGAAAGTGACAACATAGGAGACTCTCTATCATGAAGATCATGGTGCTACTTTGAAGCACAAGTGTGGAAAAAGGATAGTAACATTGTCCCTTCTCTCTTTTTCTCTCATTTTTTATTTATTTTTTATTTTTTGGTGGGCTTCTTTGGCCTCTTTTATTATTCATAAAGTCCGGAGACTCATCCCGACTTGTAGGGAATCACTGCTTCCATCATCCTTTCCTCACATGGGATAATGCTCTAATAATGGAAATCATCACACTTCTATTTATTTACAGCTCAAGAATTGCAACTCAATACTTAGGACAAAATATGACTCTATGTGAATGCCTCTGGCGGTGTACCAGGATATGCAATGAATCAAGAGCGACATGTATGAAAGAATTATAAAGGTGGATTTGCCACAAATACGATGTCAGCTACATGATCATGCAAAAGCAATATGACAATGATGGAGCGTGTCATAATAAATGGAATGATGGAAAGTTGCATGGCAATATATCTCGGAATGGCTATGGAAATACCATAATAGGTAGGTATGGTGGCTGTTTTGAGGAAGATATAAGGAGGTTTATGTGTGATAGAGTGTATCGTATCACGGGGTTTGGATGCACCAGTGAAGTTTGCAACAACTCTCAAGATGAGAAAGGGCAATGCACGGTACCGTAGAGGCTAGAAAATTGCGGAAGGGTAAGAGTGTGTATAATCCATGGACTCACACTAGTCATAAAGAACTCATATACTTATTGCAAAAGTTTATTAGCCCTCGAAGCAAAGTACTACTGCGCATGCTCCTAGGGAAAGGGTTCGTAGGAGTTAACCATCGCGCGATCCCGACCTCCACTCAAAAGGAAGGCAATCAAAGAACACCCCATGCTTCAAATTTGTCACACAACATTCACTATACGTGCATGCTATGGGACTTGCCAACTTTAACACAAGTATTTCTCAATTTCATAATTACCCAACTAGCATGACTCTAACATCACCACCTTTATATCTCAAAACAATTATCAAGTATCAAACTTCTCATAGTATTCAATGCACTTTATATGAAAGTTTCTATTATACCCATCTTGGATGCCCATCATATTAGGACTAAATTCATAACCCAAGCAAATTACCATGCTGTTCTAAAAGACTCTCAAATTAATATAAGTGAAGCATGAGAGTTCATTAATTTCTTCAAAATAAAACCACCGCCATGCTCTAAAAGGATATAAGTGAAGCACTAGAGCAAATGACAAACTACTCCAAAAGATATAAGTGAAGATCAATGAGTAGTCAAATAATTGTGCAACTATGTGAAGACTCTCTAACATTTAAGAATTTCAGATCTTAGTATTTTATTCAAACAGCAAGAAAAATAAAACAAAATGACATTTCAAGGATAACACACATCATGTGAAGAAGCAAAAACTTAGGTTCAACCGATATTAACCGATAATTGTTGAAGAAGAAAGGTGGGATGCCTACCTGGGCATCCCCAAGCTTGGATGCTTGAGAATTCTTGGAACATTATCTTGGGATGCCTTGGGCATCCCCAAGCTTGAGCTTTTGTGTATCCTTAATTCCTTTTATATCTCGGTTTCCTAAATCTTGAAAGCTTCATCCACGCCAAACTCAACAAGAAATCCGCTTTTGGCAGATTGAACCTTCGCAATCACCGTACTCATAAGAGTATGATGTTCTTCATCAAGGGAAACACTCCGAAGCGCTTCCACCAAGTTGTCCGATGCCTCTGGATGGACAAAGGTCATCGGCACAGGCGGCTCGTCCCCCTTGATGAGGGGCTGCCTGCCTGAATCCGGAACCACGGGAGGTTCCGGCACAGTATCCAGCTGAGGGCCAAGCTTGCTGCGGCCCCCCTCATCAGAACCCATGGGGATCTTCCCACCCACCCCCCCCCATGAGCCCGACATCGGGGGTTTCGCCTTGAGGCATCTCCAGAACTATCTCTCCCTGGCCCGACATCCTCTGGGATAACACCTCGGTGTCGTCCGCGGGCCGGGGAGTGGAGGCCGTCGGGAGCGAATAGTTGTTCATCTCCGACGAGCTCAAGGACCCATCCAAGGAGGATAAGTCGATGTGGGCTTTGGACGGACTGCACAAATATGTTTTGACATAATAAGCGGCCATAAAGCTAAATATGCCAGAAGTATTATGGTATCCGGATACTTACGACTTCGCCAGGGGCTTGTCCCTGGGTAGCCACTCCTCGTCGTTGTAAGCTCCCGTGGTGGAGTGGTCCGGAGGGATGGTCCTTCCCTTCTTGGACCCTTCAGCCTCCCCGGAAGGGGTAACCTTCCTTTTCTTCTCCCCCTCGGTTTGGGGGAGAGGGTTTTCCTCTTCCTCCTCCTTGTTGTCATTGGAGGAGTACGCCTCGGTGTCTTCGGACGATGAGTCCGACACCACCTTGCGCCGGAGACTTTTCCTGGTCCCCGTGGCCTTCTTCTCCGGCACCTCATAGGGCGCCGGAACCAGCATCTCCGTCAGGAGAGCGGTTGCTGGATCTTCAGGCAACGGAGCCGAATAGTCGATCCGCTCCGCTGTCGCCACATAATCCTGATAAACCAGTATGAAGGCTTAGATTCCTCACATAAACATACTAAGGAAGGGCACATCTCAAGAAATATAGGGAGCCTACCGGATTGGCGGGGCGCCTTGCGCTGAGCCCACAGTCCTCGGTGGTGGGAGGACGTACTTCGGCGGCCTAGAACAACACCTTCCAGACGTCTTTATGCATCATGTCGAAGAGCTCTCACAGCGTCTGGTGTTGGGCCGAGTCGAACTCCCACATGTTGAATGCCTGTCTTTGGCACGGGAGAATCCGGTGAAAGAGCATGACCTGGACCACATTGACAAGCTTGGTCTTCTTGCGTATCATATTTTTGATGTAGTTCTGGAGTCCAGTCAGCTCTGCGGGTGCACCCCAGGCTAAACCCTTCTTCTTACAGGAGGTGAACCGCATGGGGATGCCAGATCGGAATTCGGGGGCCACCGCCCAGTTGGCGTCGCATGGCTCGGTGATATAGAACCACCCCGATTGCCACCCCTTTACGGTCTCCACGTAGGAGCCTTCAAGCCAGGTGACGTTGGGCATCTTGCCCACCATGGCACCTCCGCACTCCACTTGCTGACCGACCATTATCTTTGGCTTCACATTGAAAATCTTCAGCTATAGGCTGAAGTGTGGCTTGATGCGGAGGAAAGCCTCGCACACGACAATAAATGCCGAGATGTTGAGGATGAAATTAGGGGCCAGATCATGAAAGTCTAGCCCATAGTAAAACATGAGCCCTCGGACAAATGGGTGGAGGGGGAATCCCAGTCCGCGGACGAAGTGGGGGAGGAACACGACCCTCTCGTGTGGTTCCGGAGTCGGAACAATCTGCCCAGCGTCCGGGAGCCGGTGCACGATGTCAGCGGCCAAGTATCCGGCCTCCCAGAGCTTCGTAATGTCCTCCTCCGTGACGGAGGAGGCCATCCACTTGCCTCCCGCTCCGGACATGTTTGGAATGATTGTACGGAGAAGGTGAGAACTGGGGCGCTGGAGCTCGAGCGTGCGAGAATGGATGAGCAAAGGAAGAAGAAGGCGTGGGTGAAAAAGGAGAATCCCTATCTCCTTATAAAGGCGGTAGAAACTATGCGCCTCCCCACTCGCCCGTTAAAATCGCTTATTCCCCAAGCGCCATGATTGATGGCACGGTTGGGTTACCCATGCCCGTATTGATGAGAATCCCGCGATAAGGGGACACGATCTCTGCTTGACCAAGACGTGTCAAGGAAACCGCCTCGCATTATGTGCAGTAGCTGGTTGTGAAAACGGTTCGAATAAAGATCGGGCCGTGGTGTGACGTCGCGCTATGAAAAGATGTTAGCAGATTAGATTTGTGGAATATTGTGCTCTCTACGGTGGTATGTGGAATTTGTTTTGCAGAGCCGGACACGATTCTTGTGTTCAAAATCTTCTACGAAGTATTCGGAGGAGGAACCTGCCTTGCAATGCCGAAGACAATCTGCGCACTGGACTCATCGTCATTGAAGCCTGGTTCAGGGGCTACTGAGGGAGTCCTGGATTAAGGGGTCCTCGGACAGCCGGACTATATACTTTGGCCGAACTGTTGGACTATGAAGATACAAGATTGAAGACTTCGTCCCGTGTCCGGATGGGACTCTCCTTTGCATGGAAGGCAAGCTTGGCAATTCGGATATGTAGATCTCCTTCTATGTAACCGACTCTGTGTAACCCTAGCCCCCTCCAATGTCTATATAAACTATAGGGTTTAGTCCGTAGGACAACAACAATCATAATCATAGGCTAGCTTCTAGGGTTTAGCCTCTACGATCTCGTGGTATATCAACTCTTGTAATACTCATATCATCAAGATTAATCAAGCAGGAAGTAGGGTATTACCTCCATCGAGAAGGCCCAAACCTGGGTAAAACATCGTGTCCCCTGCCTCATGTTACCATTAGCCTTAGACGCACAGTTCGGGACCCCCTACCCAAGATCCGCCGGTTTTGACACCGATAGTGAGCACCCATCAAAATATTCAATGCCAAAATTGTTGACGTTATACAAGGAAGACAACTTAATGATTTATGTTTGTTCATATTCACATAGAAGTCATATTGTCATAGATCCTTCAACATGTGGTGCTTGCCCCTATCTTTGCTAGACAAAAATTCCGCTCTAAGTAGAGATACTACTTGTCCAAAACCCTTAAACCCTATCTTGTTTGAGAGTCCACCATACCTACCTATGGATCGAGTAAGATCCTTCAAGTAAGTTGTCATCGGTGCAAAAAGGGCAATAAAAATTGCTTATAAAAATGTGAGATCATTTAGTGTAAGGGAAAATTGAGCATTGTACGAACTAGTGATGGTGAAGAATAAAAGCGACAGACTGCATAATAAAGGTTGTTATCACAAGGGGCAATATAACGTGACATTCTCTTGCACTAAGGGGTTGAGCATACAAACAAAAAGCGCATGGCAACCTCTACTTCTCTCTGTGAAGGGCCTATCTTTTACTTTCATGTACTTACTTTTATGCAAGAGTCAAAGTTTTTCTCTCTATTCCTTTTATTTTTCTCCTTTGGCAAGCATCATGTGGTGAGGAAAGATCTAGGAACATATTTCCAGTTGAATATGGGTAGGATGAGTTATTATTGTTGACATCACCCTTGAGGTGAGTGTGTTGGGAGGCGAAACAATAAGCCCCTATCTTTCTTTGTGTCCGGTTGAAACGTTTTGCTCATGTGTATACGGTGAGTGTTAGCAATCATAGAAGACTAAATGATGGATGAGTATGTGGACTTGCCTAAAGGCTCCGATACGTGACTCTTCCTAAAAAGATGATGAATTGTAGTTCCAAAGTTGACTGATAATATAGTTTGTCGGTTTACAATAGAGTTTATGCTTTATACTTCAATGTAATGACGAATTGTCACTTGTTCATAAGAAGTCTATGATAAAAGTTCTATAATAAAAGTTTTATATTAAAGTTTGTTGTTGTTATAATAAGTCACATGATGCTGCTATGTCCATATTTTTGTTTTTATCGACACCTCACTCTCTCTCTCTCTCTAAGCATGTGGACATGTTTTTCAATTTCGGTTTTCGCTTGAGGACAAGCAAGGTCTAAGCTTGGGGGAATTGATATGTCCATTTTGCATCATGTTTTATTACTATTATTTATGTTGTTTTATTGTATAATAATGTTTTTGGAGTAATTATAATGCCTTTTCTCTCATAATATGCAAGGTATGCACCAAGGGGGAGAATTCTGGCAGCTGGAAATTTGGACCTGAAAAAGCTACGTCAAGCTACCTATTCTGCACAACTTCAAATGACCTAAAACTTCCCAAGGATTTTTATGGAATATTTAAGGAATATTGGAGCAAATAAGTACCAGAGGAGGGCCACCAGGTGGGCACAACCCACCTGGGCGCGCCAGGAGGCTCAGGCGCGCCCTGGTGGGTGCTGCCCTCCTCGGCCCACCTCTGGTGCCCATCTTCTGGTATATAAGTCATTTTGACCTAGAAAAAATAGGGGGGACATTTGGGACGAAGCGCCGCCGCCTCGAGGTGGAACTTGGGCAGGAGCACTTTTGCCCTCCGGCGGAGCGATTCCGCCGGGGGAACTTCCCTCCTAGAGGGGGAAATCATCGTCATCATCATCATCAACAACTCTCCCATCTTGGGGAGGGTTATCTTCATCAACATCTTCACAACACCAACTCCTATCAAACCCTAGTTCATCTCTTGTGTTCAATCTTTGTATCAAAACTATAGATTGGTGCCCGTGGGTGACTAGTAGTGTTGATTACATCTTGTAGTTGATTACTATATGGTTTATTTGGTGGAAGATTATATGTTCAGATCCATTATGCTATTCAATACCCCTCTGATCTTGAGCATGTTTATCATTTGTGAGTAGTTACTTTCATTCTTGAGGTCACGGGAGAAATCATGTTGCAAGTAATCATGTGAACTTGATATGTGTTCAATATTTTGATGGTATGTATGTTGCCATTCTCTTAGTGGTGTCATGTGAACATCGACTACATGACACTTCACCATATTTGGGCCTAAGGGAATGCATTGTGGAGTAGTTATTATATGGTGGGTTGCGAGAGTGACAAAAGCTTAAACCCTAGTTTATGCGCTATTCCGTTAGGGACCGATTGGATCCAAAAGTTTAATGCTATGGTTAGAATTTATTCTTAATACTTTTCTCGTGGTTGCCAATGCTAGCGAGAGGGTTCATAAGTAGGAGGTTTGTTCAAGTAAGAATAGCACCTAAGCACCGGTCCACCCACATATCAAATTATCAAAGTACCGAACACGAATTAAGCCAACATGATGAAAGTGACTAGATGAAATTCCTGTGTACCCTCAAGAACACTTTGCTTATCATAAGAAACCGTTTTGGCCTGTCCTTCCTCAAAAGGATTGGGCTATCTTGCTGCACTTTTGTTACTACTATTGCTACTTGCTCGTTACAAATTACCTTGCTACCAAACTACTCCGCTACTTACAATTTTAGCACTTGCAGACATTACCTTGCTAAAAACCACTTGTCATTTCCTTCTGCTCCTCATTGGGTTCGACACTCTTACGTATCGAAAAGGGCTACAATTGACCCCATATACTTGTTGGTCACTAAGGCAATTTTCTGGCGCCGTTGCCGGGGAGTGAAGCGATCTTGATAAATGGAAATTGGTACAGAAACATTATTAATTACTACATGCTGAAATTTATTTCCACTTGCTACTATGGAAAACATTCCCTTGAGGGGTTTGTTCAGGGTATCTTCACCTTGACCGGAACCACAATTAGTTACCCCTCAACCTACTGCACCTACTGAAAATATTGAATATGAAATTCCTTCGGGTATGTTAGAACAACTGCTAGCTAATCCTTATGCAGGAGATGGAACCGAACATCCCGATATGCACTTGATATATGTGGATGAAGTTTGTGGATTATTTAAGCTTGCAGGTTTGCCCGGAGATGAAACTAAGAAGAAGGTTTTCCCTTTATCTTTGAAGGGAAAAGCATTGACATGGTATAGGCTATGCGATGATACTGGATCTTGGAACTAGAACCGTTTGAAATTGGAATTTCACCAGAAATTTTATCCTATGCATCTAGTTCATTGTGATCGGAATTATATATATAATTTTTGGCCTCGTGAAGGAGAAAGTATCGCTCTATCTTGGGGAAGGATTAAGTCAATGTTATATTCATGCTCCAATCATGAGCTCTCGAGAGAAACTATTATTTAGAATTTTTATGCTCGGCTTTCTCGTAATGATCAATCCATGCTCGATACTTCTTGTACTGGTTCTTTTATGAAGAGGACTTCTTGTGACAGTGTCTTACTGATCAATCCATGCTCGATACTTCTTGTAATTATCAAGCCATCATTACCGAAATGTCATCAAAAATATTAAAAGTGTCTTACTGACAGAGTTGCACGCCGAGGTGCTTTCATAAGCAGGGAATTATCACTACTTAGTTAAGTCAAATTACAAGAAAGGTTAAACAAAACAATGGAAAGGAAAATGTGTTTAAACACATATTTCAGGGGTATATCCTTCCCAAGGACAAGTAGAGCATGATATCCATGACAGGATAGGAAGTAGAAAACCATTTAGGTAAGTGGAGAGGAATTTCATGACATTACCCAAACAACAGTGTTTGGATAATTGATAAAGAAAATTTAGCATTGTGCTTCAAATGTTCTTATTGAAAATCGGAGTACCACAGACATGCCTCGAGATAGCACTGACATGGTCTTCAAGCAAAGGTCAGACTTTGGATACTCAAAGGATTCATGAGGAACAACTTATAGAATAAGTCTTACAATTTCCTCATGAAAGAATGGGTAACATTGCTAAAGAGTATACTATAATAATAGGCCCTCCGGTCAGGTGTGCTAGGCATGACATCACCTTACCGGGTCATATAAGGACCAATGTTATAACTCTTGAAAATATGTTCCAACCATCATATCTGACCGAGATTTAGATCTGATTGGGGTCAGGATACCTCAGATTCAGGATGCCGGTGAAGAAAGGTGCAACACAAAATGTCGAGATGACATTGTAAGATTCTCATAAATGAACTAATGAAGAGAGTTCCGAAACAAGAGGTCAACATTAAACCAAGGAGAGGATGAGGAGGTGGTTGATGGACTCAGCGACAACTCATTGAGATTTCCAAAAGATGGATTTCCACAATTATGTGAACAAGATATAATGATGTATGCTCGAGGAAAACATACACAATTAAACATTGGTTGAAAGGTGTAGCCGAGATATGGCTTAGGTAGCATGATCAATGTTAGAATGGTGATGCAATAACTAATAGTCTAAGAATGAAATCTTGACCATTAACTTCAAAGCAATAGGGTTGCTAGGAGTACATAATCCAAATAACACCGTTCACTTGTTGGTACCCCGGTTGGAATCAACACGGAACCAAGAAAGAATGGTGATGGTGAGAAGAATCACTATTTCAAGAATTCGCAAAATGTGAGGCAATCGTCACAACATCCTTGACATAAAAGATAGTAATACTTCAAGGTAGAACATCATAAAAGCTGGATAGCAAGTTGCACCCATAACATGAACAAGTTTGTGATGAAAGGAAGGTAAGGATGTTGTCGATGGTAACTCAAAATACCAAGGGACGAGGATGGCACTAATCATCATGAATTCATTTGATATACTGGAAGGAGTCAAAATGTTGATGATGATCATGACAGATTTTGTCGAGGGGCTCCACGACGAAGCAATCGAACAACGACTGCATCAAACAAAAGGACTAATGCAGCGAAAGATTATTGGATCCACGGACACGACACCAACTCGGAGTCAAGCTTGTTATTCGAGGTGAACGATAAGATGAGGAAGATCGACGTAAGCTTAGCTCAGCATCGAAAGTTGTGCTCCGGGAATAAGGACCAGGTTGCACAATTAAAATCAGTACAATAATGATATGGCTAATGAGGCTAGGAATGACTTGAAGGATTATTAAACTCATAAGCTACGAAATTTACTTAGAGTTATTGAATCAGAGTGCAGAATTGATTCACTTATCGGTGTTCTCGAGTGACTAATAACTCAGAACCCCGGGGGGTTGCAATCGGTGAGAATAATAATTCATGAAGAACTCATAAGAAGTTATGTAGTTCCGTGATATTCTCGAGATACCAGAGTGTAATACTCGACGGTAGATCAAAGAAAGGTTGGATAGGTGCAATGATCTATAGAAGACAAGTACTTCAACTTTTCCGAGAAAAGGAATCAAAGAATATCAATATGGCTGGAACCACGATTGCAAAGGACCAGATCTCAGATATAAGATGAAATTATACCAAGGGAATAATTAATTTAAGAGAAGCTTCCATGATAAGATCTACATCGTTTCCATGGGCATGAACACCAAGTTCAAGGTTGACTCCCACTTCTCCAATGCATAACCTTTCATTTACTGCTCTCTGTTAAAAGTTTTGAGTTTGAATGGTGGAATACTAGAAAGATATGATCCATGAAGACCTTTTGGGTTCACACAGATAGCAAAGGCATAGACACAACCCATAGGGACATTTTACGAATCTATACCACTCACTTATAGAAGCATTAGTAAACATCTCAAAGTAGAATACAAATGACAAGAATTAATTGATACCACATTAGCGAAGGTATTTGAAACAGGGGAAGAACTCACAATGATTTTGAATGGGTGGAACTATCGGATAATAATCCAACAAGGGGTCTTATGGTCTACAACGGAGCTGATGCGAGTATCGGTACTCTATCAGAGTAAGAAGGAATGAAAGGGCATCGGATTATAGAAACAACTGGAAAATCCAATGCTCAAATGCAAAAGAGTTATGATTTCCAAATCAAGGGATCAGAGGCAATGACTCTGATTAAGGAGGGATAAGTTGAGTAGGCTTAGGGGTGCAATCGATGATAATTTGATTGGTCGAGATCCAGCTCATGTTCAAAATGACGTTTGAGCCAGAAGGATGAATTCTAGGATCTAATCGAGGATTGCGAGCATTCACAAAATATTGAATCAGCGGTCTCAAAATGATAATGGCAAGGAATGCCAAGAAGATTACGAGACTTATGGAATTAACCATAATGCAAGCAAGCAAGAATTTCAAGAGCAATAGACTGCTCAGGATTTTCGGAAGCTCAAATAGTATTTCGAATACTTTTATGAAATACATGAATCAACTGGGGATGAGCGAATACCCGGTGAGTGCAAGAAATTATACGTAGTGCTATTCATGTGGTAAGGAACTGCAAGGAAGTAGGCACAATAGAGAGAATTTTGGGGTATCTTGTAATAACAAGATCAACGAGGATGATGGTATGAATGGCAAGTGTATGTGGTTATCCTTTGAGGTTTACCGATGGAAGGAAATTGCAAAAGCGATGTCATAAAGTCTCGAGGGAATATCGGAGAGTAGCTTCGAAATCTTCTGGTGCAGCAGACGATCATCTGTAATAAGGAGCTCTCTGTGAGAAAGTTGTTACGAGAACCTAATGTTAGCATTTTAGCAAAATCATTTAACCCGAATAGAAGAGAGATCAGAATCCTAGAGTATAGACAAGGAATAAAAGACACTAATACCACCCAATGGCGACATGAGCCCATGGGCCACACAGCCATGTTAGTAAAACATTTTTCATCGACTAGACTCAACTTCGGCCAGGAAGTGTGGAAGGGGGATTCCTATAGGCAGTCGGCTCTGATATCAACCTATGACGCCCCCGATTTAATCCTACACTAATCATGCACGTAAATGTGTACGATCAAGATCAGGGACTCACGGGAAGATATCACAACACAACTCTAAAAGTAAAATAAGTCATACAAGCGTCATATTACAAGCCAGGGGCCTCGAGGGCTCGATACAAGTGCTCGAACATAAACGAGTCAGCGGAAGCAACAATATCTGAGTACAGACATAAGTTAAACAAGATGCCATAAGATGGCTAGCACAAACAGGGATACAGATCGAAAGAGGCGCAGGCCTCCTGCCTGGGATCCTACTAAACTACTCCTGGTCGTCGGCGGCCTGAATGTAGTAGTAGGCACCCTTGGTGTAGTAGGGGTCATCATCGACGGTTGCGTCTGGCTCCTGGGCTCCAATGTCTGGTTGTGGCATCCAAGAAGAAGAGGAAAAGGGGGAAAAGATGGAGCAAAGCAACCGTGAGTACTCATCCAAAGTACTCACAAGCAAGGATCTACACTACATATGCATGGGTATATGTGTAAAGAGGCAATATCGGTGGATTGAACTGCAGAATGCCAGAATAAGAGGGGGATAGCTAGTCCTATCGAAGACTATGCTTCTGGCAGCCTCCATCTTGCAGCATGTAGAAGAGAGTAGATGGTAAGTTCACCAAGTATCATCGCATAGCATAATCCTACCCGGCGATCCTCCCCTCGTCGCCCTGTGGGAAAGAAATCACTGGGATGTCTCTGGAACTTGTCTGGGTGTGTTTTATTAAGTATCCGGTTCTAGTTGTCATAAGGTCAAGGTACAACTCCGGGTCGTCCTTTTACCGAGGGACACGGCTATTCGAATAGATAAACTTCCCTGCAAGGGTGCACCACATAACCCAATACGCTCGATCCCTCTGGCCGGACACACTTTCCTAGGTCATGCCCGGCCTCGGAAGATCAACAGGTTGCAGCCCTACCTAGGCACAATAGAGAGGTCAGCACGCCGGTCTAAATCCTATGCACGCAGGGGTCTGGGCCCATCGCCCATTGCACACCTGCACGTTGCGAGGGCGGCCGGAAGCAGACCTAGCCTCCCTAATTCAAGAGCAGGTGTTCCAGTCCAATTCGGCGTGCGCCGCTCAGTCGCTGACGTCAAGAAGGCTTCGGCTGATACCACGACGTTGAGTGCCCATAATTGTTCCCGCGTAGTTGGTTAGTGTGTATAGGCCAGTGGCCAGACTCAGATCAAATACCAAGATCTCGTTAAGCGTGTTATTTTGAAGTAACCGCGGATGCCAACCAGGGGTAGGCCCGCCTCTCGCCTAGGTGGTCTCAACCTGCCCTGTCGCTCCGCCACAAAGTAACCATCAGGGGGCTGTTGGGAACCCAGGCCCATCACTACCTGGATGGTACCACCTACCCCTTCACCCCCATCTCCGAATCACATGCGGGTACTCTATGGGCTGACCCGACTTTAGTCGCCATCTAACATTTATATGTATGTATAGTATATACCCGTGATCACCTCCCGAGTGATCATGGCCCGATAGTATAGCATGGCAGATGGACAAGAATGTAGGGCCACAGATGATAAACTAGCATCAAATACTAAGCATTTAGGATTGCAGGTAAGGTATCAACAACTGTAGCAACAATGACAGGCTATGCAACAGAACAGGATTAACCAAACCAGTAACATGCTACACTACTCTAATGCAAGCAATTGAGGGAAGGAATAGGCGATATCTGGTGATCAGGGGGCGCTTGCCTGGTTGCTCTGGCAAGAAGGAGGGGTCGTCAACTCCATAGTAGACCAGGGCAGCAGTGGCGTCGGTCTCGCAGGGCAACCAGGTGTAAGCGAGGCAAGCCGCGGTGGGTGGGTGTGAGTGGAGCGGTGGCCGGAGGTGAGCTGCGGACAACGGCGGTCTGTGGCGGTTGCTTAAGTAACAGCGGGCGGAGGTAAGGACTCCGACAGACGCAGGGCGAGCAACACGGGTGGGAGCAGAGGCCGGGCGGCTGTAGGGTTGTGCCAGGTGCGGGGTGGCAATGACCAGGTAGGGGCAGGGCGCTCGCGGGCAGCAGCGCGCGCACGAGGTAGGGGTGCGTCGACGCAGTAGCAGGATGCAGCGGCAGCGAGGTCAGGCGCGGGCGGGCGGAGGTGGCTGCAAGCAGGTGCGGACATGGGATGGCTACGGTCGGACAGTGAGCGCGCGTGCACGGTGAAGAGAGGAGGGAGTGGAGGCCGGAGACCTCACCGCGGGTGTAGGGAACAGGGTAGCAGGGTGCGGGGAGTAGACGGAGACGATGGAAAGGAGACGGGCCATCGAGGGGGCGTCGAGGAGGCAACCGCAGCAGCGGCAGGTCGATCCCCCCGATCCAATCGGGGGGCAGAGGAGCGGAGAGGGGGATCGAGGGAGTGGGGAGTGGGGCGAGTGGGGGCGACCGAGGGGTTAGGGTTACGTGGGTGGGTGGATAAGGGAGTGTGGGGTGGGTCGGCCTGTTTTAGTTAGGTGGGCCAAAAGGCCCAGTAGGTTAGGTCCTCCGTTTTCTTTTCCTTTTATGTTTTCGTTTTATTTTTACTTTTTCTTTTCTGTTTTCTTTTATTTATTCAAAAGCTTATAGTTTTATAAAAAATAAAACCCATACCTAAAATAGAGTTACAATTCCAAGTACTTTCACAAAAAAAATTACCCCTGATCAAAATAGTTTAGCATTTTACAATATTCAAGAGACATTTATTTAATAGTTTTACCTACTGTTTTAATCACTTAAGTGCATGTAACCCTTTTATAAAAATGTGGTTTCTCCAACATAATTACATATGCTTTATTTGGCACTACCCGAACATTTTAGTTTTAATACTTGAAAACTTTTATTGTTTAACTTGAATTTGAATTTTGAATCCGAACGGGATTGAATCATCGCGAGATTAACAACAGTAATCATGGTGACGTGGCATCGTTAGCAGAGATTAATGTAGCTTAATTATTCGAGCGTCACAGCTTTTGTCCGGTGATCTGCCTCACCTTTGAAATGCTTGCCTTCCGTTCTTACGGGATGCCTGCTCGGAAGAAATCGACGATGTCCCACGTACACGTTCTTCTTACAATTATCCACATATATACTCTCGGTATCATCCAAATAGTGCGTGCATGCGCGGTACCCCTTGTTTGTCTATCCTGAGAGGTTACTAAGAGCAAGCCAATCATCGTGGTCACAAATAGCAACGCATGTAGGCCAAGTTCCTCAAGTATGTGCTCATCCCACGCATGTACACCTTTTCCATTCCATAGCTATAAGAGTTCTTCAACTAATGGCCTTAGATACACATCAATGTCGTTGCCGGGTTGCTTAGGGCCTTGGATGAGCACTGGAATCATAATGAACTTCCGCTTCATGCACAACCAAGGAGGAAGGTTATACATACATAGAGTCACAGGCCAGGTGCTATGATTGCTGCTCTGCTCCCTAAAAGGATTAATGCCATCTGCGCTTAGACCAAACCATATGTTCCTTGCGTCACTTGCAAAGTCCTCCCAGTAATTTCTCTCGATTTTTCTCCACTGCGACCCGTCAGCGAGTACTCTCAACTTCTCGTCTTTCTTACGGTCTTCTCTGTGCCATCGCATCAACTTGGTATGCTCTTTATTTTCGAACAAACGTTTCAACTATGGTATTATAGGAGCATACCACATCACCTTGGCAGGAATCTTCTTCCTGGGGCGCTCACCCTCGACATCACCAGCGTCATCGCGACTGATCTTATAGCGCAATGCACCGCATACCGGGCACGCGTTTAAATCCTCGTACTCACCGTGGTAGAGGATGCAGTCATTAGGGCATGCATGTATCTTCTGCAGCTCTAATCCTAGAGGCCAGACAACCTTCTATGCTTCGTACGTACTCTCGGGCAATTAGTTGTCCTTTGGAAGCATCTTCTTTAACATTATCAGCAAGTTCCCAAATCCCTTGTCAGATACACCATTCTTTACCTTCTATTGTAGCAATTCCAGTGTGGTGCCCAGCTTTTTCTTGTCAGCTTTGCAATTTGGGTACAACAATTTTTGTGATCCTCTAACATGTGTTGCAACTTCTTCTTCTCCTTTTCACTTGCGCAGTTTCTCTTTGCATCAGCAATGGCCTGACCAAGATCATCAGCGGGCTCATCTGATGCCTCTTCTTCAGCTTCTTCCCGCATTGCCGGCTTAGTTTCTTCCCCCATTGTTGTACCATCGTATTGAGGAAACTCATGGCCAGGATAATATTTGTTGTCCTCTTCTTCTTCATTGTCTTCCATCATAACCCCTCTTTCTCCATGCTTGGTCCAAACATTATAGGGGGCACGAAACCAGACTCAACAGGTGGACATGAATGGTTTTTGACTTTGAGTAATTCTGATCATTCTTACAGCTAGCACATGGACAAGACATAAAACCATCCGCCTGCTTGTTTTACTCAGCCGCAAGCAGAAAAGTACTCACGCCATTAACGAACTGAGGAGAGCATCGGTCATCGTACATCCATTGCCGGCTCATCTTCATTACACAACACCGAAAACACCAAATTAATACGAGTTCATACATAAAGTTCATACCAACTTATTCTCATAAAACAACATACAAACTCTCTAGCTAAATCATTTAAATGCAACAACAAATGCGATCAAGATCACAACTAAGGTAACAATTGATCCAACAGCATAATATACCAAGCCTCACTATCAATGGCATATTTTCTAATCTTTCTAATCTTCAAGCAAATTTTCTCTGTCTTGATCTTGTGATCATCAACGACATCGGCAACATGCAACTCCAATTCCATCTTATCCTCCTCAATTCTTTTCAATTTTTCTTTCAAATACTTTTTTTCATTTTCAACTAAATTTAACCTCTTGACAATAGGGTCGGTTGGAATTTCTAGTTCACATACCTCCTAGATAGAAATATATTTGTCAACTTGATGGGCATAATTTTTCATAAACACGAAATGCAACAAATAGTTATAAAAGAGAATATACCACATCCAAATCATAAACCAGACGAGGGCAGACGGGGACGGATATCAAAACCATGGCACTATGTATAACAAAGTACACGTGTGGTAAGATAATTATACAAGTAACTATATATCTAAATCACAAAAACATTATTTCTTTTATATATAAAAGATAAGAACAAGAGGCTCACCACAAGGTGGTGCCGGTGATGGGACGGTTCGGGCGATCGACGGTGGTTAGGACGGAGAAGGCACTAAGTAACACACACCTACATATGCAAACTAAGAGTTAATTTGAGCTCAAATTGCATATAAATCAAATAAACTACCACATATATATAATTCCTCCCAAACTAAAAACCCACAAATCACTATACTTATAGAGCATTACAAAAGCTAATCTAGCAATGAGAGATGAAAGGACAAAGTTGCTAACCTTTGTGATCACTTGGATGGATGGGGTGCCTTCAAATCTTGACAAATTTTGGCAAAAATGGAGGTGAGCTCGAGCAAGAGGGCAATAAAACAAAGAGGAGGGAAAAAACAGAGTGCTTCGGCTCGGGCTGGACGAAGCACTATATATAGTGATATCTTTAGTCCTGGTTGGTTATACGAACCGGGACTAAAGGTCCATCTCTAATCCCAGTTCGTGCCATGAACCGGGACTAAAGGTGTTGGTGGGGCCCTAGCCTGACACCAGCCTGCCACCACCTCACTAGCCCCGGTTCGTGGCACGAACTGGTACTAAAGTTTAGCCACAAACCGAGACTAACGAGCGCCGCCTGCCTAGCCATTGGAACCGGCACTAATGGTCATATAAGTGCCGGTCCAATTATAAACCGGGACTAATGAGCTGAACATTAGGCCCTTTTTCTACTAGTGGATGAGGAAGCACCATCAGAGTTTGATGCAACCACGAAAGGCTAGAACTGTCGGCTGGTCTAGCTACCCACGGCTTCTCCAGTGATCAACATAAACCTGAGCACACGATCGATGAGCCAGCTCGTTTCAATTTGTTGCATACATATATGAGGAACAAATTGAAAGGATGGAATGCATGGGAGAAGAACGACTGCAAAACATCTGAAGGTGAGGACTGAGAAGAACTAACCTATGATCTGCCCATAGTGCAAATCAAAATATGGCTCTTTCCCTGTTATAAGCTCCCACATGACGATGTCGAACGAGTACACATCCACCTACATGAATCACAACGTCAGTACTGAAAATCGGAAGGGGAAAGCCCTTTGATAAAACAACATGAATCACAACAAATGGAGGTTTTTCAGAGAGGGGAACCACATCACATTTCCAAAGAGAGGAACCGAGCAAGCCTTTTGTGAAACTTTGCTCCCATCCATGAGCTCGGGTGCCATCCAAGGCAGTGTGCCACGCACCCCCCCCCCCTAAAACAAATGTTCAGCATTTTACCTTTGCGAGGCCCAGATCACATACCTTGCATATGGGGCGTCGTGGGTCTCTCAGATTGAGCAGAAGGTTGTCACTCTTCAAATCAAAGTGCACGATTTTTTTGTGTGCAGATATTCCATAGAGATTGCAATGTCCATTGCCACAAGCAGCCTTCTATGTTGATTCATCCTACAGACAAAAAAATCCAAGATAAAATTGATGTGTGAACTAATCGAGTGTTGGTGTGTTTGAAACTTACTTCCCCTTTACTTGCAGAACTTGTCGAAGGGAACCATCCTCCACGTATTCTATTACTGTCACAACAGAACCACCAGGTCCATCAAGCACAACACCATAGAATGCTACCAGATTTGGGTGTTGCAAGCTTGCAAGCTTGCTCAGTTCGTTCCAGAATTCAGTTCTCTAGATAAACAAAACAGAGTAGAACAAGAAAAAAAATCCCTATTTGAAATGAAGAAATAAGCCCAAACCCTGAAGTATAGTGCCAAGTCCAATTTGAACCCTCCATCTAAAAACAAGTGACCATCGAACCCTAAATTACAAAACCATCCATATTAAACGACTAACCTTTTCTGATGCATCTCCAGCAAAGCATTGAGGGTTTAACCTCTTGACAGCCACGGTCGCCCCTCTCCATTTTCCTAGAAATACCGTACCAAAAGTTCCAGATCCAATTTCACAAACATCTTTGAGATCATAGTTCTTTATTATCTACAAAGTTTATTAGAACGTTAGTTACAGTTTCAACTTGAAAGTTAGTGGTAGAGCTTGACAAAACTCTCGGAGGGGCGAAAGACAAATTATGATTGTTTTGGGGAGGGAGGGGGGAGGGGGCGATGCCCCCCCCCCCCCTCACTTGTACTCTTTCTTGCCCTCCATAGAAGACAATAGAGGAATAGACCAATAGCAAGCACAACAAGGCCAATGATCGATAGCACAATGGTTACACGACCAATTTTACTTGCTTCATTATCCACCAAAATGTAGGTTAAGTAGTGAGTAACTGACTGATTGTCGCCTAGCTATTATGTGCGAAGGTGGGATTGCGACCAACACCCTGCGACCTGAAGTGCCCGAGGAATGTGACAAATGGTGGAGATCCATCATGGAGCAGTGCTGGTCCAATGAACCATCAGAGCGGCCAACCTTCACCGAGATCACAGAGAGGCTGGGTGCAGTGGCTTCTGGTCCTGCCAAGGCGTGAAGAAGAAGAAGCGGGTGCCGGAGCTAAACCATCTTGCGCGATCAAGCTATTCCTCCAGATTTTATTTGTATGGCTTCTCTCTAGTACAATCCTACGACGAGCCATTATCTGTTGAAATAAATATAGTGAAATCTAAGATGTTGCCCGGATGGATGATGTTACTTAGCTGTTGTCATATGTTTCCTTTGGTCCTTGGGAATAAAAGGAGTGAGAAAACGGAATTCTGCAACACATTGATCAGAGGAATTAAGTTGTTGTGTGTATGTGTGTGTTATTGTTGTTCAATCTCGTGTTGTGTTATTGTTTCTCCTAAGCGCCTTTGATCCGCAAGTTGATGATCACGATACGTGAGGGGACACATCATAATTCATAAGCTAGCGCGATTATGAATACCGATACTGAAGGGCACCTTCCAGCTCGGCGCGCTGACTTTTCCCGATGAGACGGAAACGCTCTTGGTCGCGGTTCCGCTGTGCCCTGACGTGTCCTCCCCTAACCATCTGCGCTTCGTACCCCACTCGCCACGTCGCCCACGCCCGGGTCAACCTACCACCATCCGTTGCTGATCGTTCGGCTCGCTCTTGGGCGGAGATAGTGATGAACATCAACTCCTCCTGTGATCCTTCCCCGTTTACTCCGGCCGCACCTCGTCGCCCCCTTTATTAACCCTGTTGGCCCACCGTGTGCGTGATTATCGGCCCCTTTGACCTGCCACATGTGTCCACACTACAACATGATAGAGTTCTGGTAACACGCCCTTATGTTACGACAAGTCCAAAAAGGTGTTACTGAGCCATATAGTAACACACTTTCAAATGTGTTCCTTTAGGCCGTGTTACTATGGGGTGTCAGTTGTCACATTAATAGTTGTTCATGTATGTTATAAATTGTGTTACAATTATGTTGTAGTAACATGCATGATATTCGTTACAAACTCTACCCGTAACATAGGTTTATAGTTGCAGTAACATAGTTTTATGAGTAAAACAAAAGAATGAGTAACACACTCTTGTAGTTCCTGCAACACACGTAGTAACATACCTAACTAGATATTGTAACACAATAATTGACAATATGAATCACTGAAATAACAC